>NC_045746.1:19895552-19918052 GCF_008692095.1 Etheostoma spectabile | reverse complement strand
AGGCTTTTGATTGACCTTTTCCCCACAGCAGGGCCAAATTGCAGGACAAGGGCCAATTCGAAATTTTTATATCTTTAGATCGAAAACCACTCTCTTGAAACTGGAAACTATACGGCCAAGCTGCGACTGGGAAACTGTAGCTCTGCTGGACGTAAATCAAATGTGAATGGTGATTTATGAGTCCGAGAGTAGGCCCTCGTTGCAGCGTTCTGGCCCTGTAGTGGACACGACACTGTTGGGATTCTTGAAGGGTTTTTAAATTCTTCCAATGGGTTCAAGTTGGTGTGAGCCAGTTTGCCTAGGTTTGTTTTTATTTCTTTTCTTCCTTTTTTGTTTTTACATTTTCCCTTCTTTGGATCTACTATTTTCTTTCAGGAACTAACACCTCCTTAAGTTTTCTCTCCCCTTCTGTCCAGTACGAGTATGACAGTTGTATCTGCATGCACTCCTGATCTTTTGCTAGTCCAGTGATTCAGCTGCTGTTGCCGCAGTGCTCGGTTGGTTTTTTTTTGTCTTTCCCTATGACACTTTCACACATTGATCCAACACATACACACACACACACACACACACATACACCTGCTCTTGCAAACACGCACACACCAACCCAGGAACATGTGCACATGCTGAAATGCTTCACTGCACATCAGCAGGTAGGCCTTGAAACCTGTAAGAGGGTCTTTTTATTTTAGTCAGTGTGTGTGTGTGTGTGTGTGTGTGTGTGTGTGTGTGTGTGTGTGTGTGTGTGTGTGTGTGTGTGTGTGTGTGTGTGTGTGTGTGTGTGTGTGTGTGTGTGTGTGTGTGTGTGTGTGTGTGTGTGTGTGTGTTCGTTCCCACTGTGTTGTACTCCCCACGGCCCCCTTTAATGGTCAAAACGCTTTCCTTCCTTCTTCTACGTATACTTTTTTTGTGGAATTAATTGGACTAATCACCAATGCTGAGCTTACAGTGAAACAAACCAAAAAAAATAAAATAAATAACTTTCACTCTTTTGCCAAAAGACAGAGAGAAAGCTACATTTAGAAAATCCGTGGGAAATCAGTGCTGGAGATTTGAATTGTCTCCTTTGAGAACAAAGAGGCTTTGTAGCCAGGCAGTGTGTTGGGAGCGATGTGTGGGAGGTTCAGAAGTGGCTAAGCTGCTACTGTTCTCGCTGGAAGCGTAGCAATGTGACTGACTCAAAGTATCAGGGAGGGTACTCTTTCCCCTTCTAGCACACATACACACGTACATAAGCCTAACAACCTGAAATCCTTTGCAGACACATGTAACATCTTCACACATTACTCACAAAGTACACACTCATACTTTGAGCACTTTGAATTTGGCATATTTTTTTTTTCTACCTTTTCCAAGTACCTGAGATCAAGCCCAGACATTGTGATCCATCCTCCTCTGTGCTAAATGTGTCCTTGGTGTTTCACCGTGTGCTTGTATTCCACCACAGTAAAATAACTGAATGGGTATAAAGTAACTTAGTGACTTAATCTCCCAGTTTAACACGTTTACTTATCGAGTGAGAGCCAGGACTTGAAGCTGGCGATGTGTGGGCTGACAGAGAGCGCTTTGCCGAGTGAACAAACAAGCAGCTTTTCTATGCTGGTTTTTTTTCTTCTTTTTTCGCGATTTAGCTGACACACTCATCCAAAGTGACTTCCCACGAGCACAAAGGGGAATCGCTGTGATTGCTCAAAGGCACTTGGCTGATAAAGAGTGACTTTGGCTGTTGTAGTGAGTCAAAGCTGTGACCTGTATTAGTACACGGCAGCCTCTTCACCTGACCTGCCACCTGTCTGTTATTGTAGAAATCCTCACTCTGTGCGGCTGTGCTGCTTTTAAATGCAAAATTGTTATTTCAGCATTAATGTGATTCTTTAAAATATTAGCTTGACAAATCCTAGCTTTTTGCTAGTGATAAATTTGTTGGACAGGAAAAAAAATTGCCGTGGGCTCAAGAATTAGACTATATTATCATTTAATTTGAGGAACATTGATTCATGTATATTTACAGGTGAGCTTCAAACTTCAAACCATCAAACCTAGACTACGTTTACACGTGGACGGCTATTTTTATGAACGGACATTTCAACCTCTCCGGTTTCAAAAATAACATTGCACAGCTGTCAGTTTTCAGAAAAGTGTTCATTTCCACGTACCCGTGCATATATGCCTTCAATGCCGTCAAGAGCATGCCAAACCTGTAGGTGGCAGTGTAACGAGAATCTCAAGCCCACGTTAGCCAATCAGAATCCCAAAAATAACAACAACAGCAACAAATCACTTCCTCTCTTCTCTTCCTCCCTTCCTCGGCTGCTTAAACCTCAGTTTGTCTCATTTTACATGAAAACGTGCAAAGGACAATTTCAAAAATCTCCACACTGGCCGGAGTTTTTAAAAATAACATAATCTTAGACCATGATTGCTATGCTAGGAAGAATTGCACGGGGAATTAAACATGCTAAGGTGTCTGTTCCGATACAAATTAACATTTTATAGAAAGCCTAAACCACTACACCGTAGAGTCATAGTCCTTTTAAGACCATGTGAATACCCACTAGCTTCAAATATATAGACACATTTTCCTTAACACCTTAACAACACACCTTAAAACATGGCTGTCCAATAACTATAACTGCACAGTTTAATGTGTCTGATGGGATGTGTGTTCGATGTGTACATCGTCATGGTTGCTGCCGTGCCATCTCTGCTGCCTGCGTCCATGTTATGTCTTGTATGTGCTTTCAATGTGTCCTCTTTGACTATTCTCCTGTCTCCTTTATGTATTTCTTTATTGTATGGACTGCTTTAATGCCTTTGCCATCATCTGTGCTTGCTTGTTTGTGTTCCACTTGTTTGGATGTCTTAATCCTTTTTGCTTTGGCCTGCTGTCATTGTAGATGTAATGTAAATTATTTTAATTTGTTAACCATTGTCTTTTAAAATGCCTATTGTCAGCTGGCCAGGGACTACAGATGGAAATTAGCCGTAGAGGCTAAAGCTGCTCCTTTTACTGCACAAGGAATTAAAGGGGACCGTCCACGACATTATAAACTAAACTAAACTAAAATAGCATCGCAAATGGACACTGAATAAACTCCTAGTGGTGGTGACAGCCGGTGAATCGTGACCTATAAAATGAGAGCCTCCCTCAAAATGAATTGGGCCACCAGCTCACTCCCCCGGGCCAGTCATCAGAACCCCAGCCCGATGACTATTTAGAATCTTCTTCTTTTGCTTCGGCCCAAGTCTGAAGGCAGTCCACCAGGGAAACTCCCAACACTCCAGATGGCCGGTCTGCCACTGGTAGTGAATCATAAAACGACTACATCATTAGATTCACCTTTCTAAAACGCAGACACGACTCATTTTGCAACACGTCAGTTACTAATTAGAGCACACACCAGCAGTCAAACCACCGAGCCCACTGAACAAATTAATCATATACCTGTCTGTCCGTCTGTCTGTCTAAGAAGTTCTTTAAGTCTCTAACAGAAAGTGAAATTATGCAAATAAGCTTTTAAACTAAACTCTAGCAATCGAATTGCTGAACCAACTAAACATTTGGAATAGTTGATTATGATCATGATCAGCATGCAGGGGCATTTCTCAGACTTGAGCACGTTCGGGGCTTAGCCCGGACCCATTCAAACAAACTAAATGTAATGCATGCAGAGCAGATCACACAAACTCAGCTTGTTAATAGCCGTGTATGTTCATTTCAGCCGTCCTGTTTAATGATATTAGTTAGATGGCACATACGTTTGGCCTAATCACATCTTTCCAGATTTGTGGGGCCAGACACAATGTGGAAGGCGTTAGGGGGGTGGGCCATTTCAGAACATTTTGAGCTTTAAACACTTAATTTCCTGCATTCTGGTGAACTTTCCTGCACCTATTTCTATCAATTCATGTTGAAATATCTTTATTTATGTAAAGGGAAAAACATATTATGTGGTAAAGCTCTCAGGCATTCTGTATTTCTGTTCAGATATTTATTCTCCTGTAGATTAACTTTTCTCATTTAATGTTATCTCTGCTGAGTCAACACACATCTAGGCCTAATTTACTTTTCCCTCCTCTTTTGCGTCTTTTGTTGACGGAGTAACCTCTTTAAATGTGCATGTGGCACTTATTCATGTGAATTATACATGAATTCATTTTGATGAATTAATAAACCAGTGAACTGCAACATTTCAGATGTGTTTCAGGTTATACTCAAAACAGTCTGCACACTAGAAATATAACTCATCCCATCTGTTTTTTCTGGCTTTGCGTTGGGATATCTTGAGAAAAATGAAGTTATAATATTACGTATAGTGTAAAGTTACAATATTTCCAGGAATAATCCACTTGCGCCATAGCCTGCTGTGCATTACGTGATTGCTGTGCCGATATGATAGATCCCAGACCCTCTGACAGACACAGAGCCCCGTTTGGGTCTCTGGTCTCTGAATGAAACCATGTTTAGGGAAGTGGTTTAACACTGCTTCACATCAGAGGTGGAAAACCAAAACTACGGCAGAACTACATAGAGTACAAGCGCGACACATCTGCCGCAGCGCGCCCACGGCGCAGCACGTCCATTATGATTACATAAAGCTTCACAGACCACAGAAGCCTGCGGCTCGTCACTACAGAGAGAGGGGACACAAAGCGACGCACGGGTCTGCTTCAGAGCTCTGTGTGTTTGAGCCTGAACCATAGACTGTAAACGTCAAATCACTGGAACTTCAAACTAAATGTAGCAATATTATTGCCCACCTAAACCTTTGCATTTAAAATAACACTCTGGGCTACCGTCATACATTCAGAGCTGAAGCCCCAGAAAAATGACCCTAAATGTCAGCATGCATACATAGGACAGCATAGCACAGTAAATGCTGTTTACCTTGATAACATGTTGGAAGCATTAAGCACATGTTGTCTTTTCTTCTTCCTTTAATTGAACCAGCTCCATGGCTCACTCCAAAGTCATTATTTAAAATCCTCTGTAGAAATAATAAAACTGTAACTACTATATCTTCTCATGTTTGACTATCCACCACTAACCACTAATGTAATCTGTATTGCATTTGCTACAGCTCTATTGTGATTTCACAATAAAAGCCTCCCCGTGGTTCAATAATGAAATCCTCTTGGTACTTGGAGCTCAACACAGCATGACATTTAGTGATGATGCTTGTTGTCTAGTCACCTGCAGTACCATGCATGCATTGGGCCAATTAGTTCAACAGGAGACACAGCTTTGGTTGAGGTAAAAGGACCGTTACGGGTTGGCCGGAGCTGACCTTTTTACAGAGAAGGCTGATACTATCATTGCAGTTATCTTTTCCTGTGATGGAGAAAAAATGAATAATAATTAGCATGGCTCTGTATGCCACGTTGCAGCTAAACCGTGCTACACGAGAATTTGAGATGAGATTGTTGTGACTGTAGTTGATTCAGTGATGGAGTAGTCGTGATTCAACTTGGACTCGTTCAATAATGACTTTGACTAGGACTCAAGTAGTTATGAAGTCGGACTCAAGCATTCATAAAATAGGACTCCAAGTTTCTGACTACTTTTATGTGTAAAAAAACAGCCAATGGTGGAGTATTCGAGTCCGACTGGAGTTGCCATTCTTCAGACTAATGACTCGACTCTGACTCGAACTAAGGTATCAGTGACTTTTTGGTGAAATGGACTCGGACTAGGACTCGAATACTGGGGACTTGAGACTTGACTCGGACTCAACAGTTGTTGACTTGACTACAACACTGTTGACTACAGCTTTTGTTTTTTTTGGCGTGCAGTTACAGTAGCGTGGATCATAGAAAGCGGTTTACTGAAGCTTTCACTGACATAAACATGGCTTGACGTCTTACCTTAACACAGTGCCTTCAGTAAAAACCAAAACCCTACCATGTCTTTAGATCACAGTGATCCTGCTTCTGTTCACTTAACATCTGTGTTTCCTGACGGAAAAACCATCACAAGTAAACCACTTTTCACTAACTGTAGTGATAGAATCCAGCTCTCAGCATGAGAGCTAAACGGTCGGGCGTGGAAGGTTCCGACTCTTAATAATGTAACGGTTAATACCCCGGCACTTTGTGTACACAGGCTCAGCACAACCCGCTAATGTCCCTGCTGAGAACTGTTAACAGCTCCTCTCTGTTCTGTTAATGGTAGATGAAAGCACAGTGCTGTCTGGCTTCTCTGCTGCCGTCAAGCAGCTATCACGTGACATGACTTCCCCTCAGCCTCCACCGGAGCCCTAACTTAAAGGAGGTTAAGATGTGGGGTTGCGTGAGAAAGAAAGGGAGGGGTGAAGAGAGGTGGGACAGAAGGAAGGACAGACTGAAGTGGAGAGGTAGTGGACTTTGAGACATTTTGGGACACACACACATACACATATAGAGACACACATCTACATACTATTTCTTGTGCTTTCTCTTTCTCATGTTTCCTGGGCTCCTAGGAGTAAATGCTTCTGTAAGACAGCTTGAGAATTTTGTGAAGTGTTTTGCTGACAAGAGTGAAATGTGTACAGCAGTCCCCTTAACCCGTACACACACACACACACACACACACACACACACACACACACCACCCTTACCTTCCATCGGTTCACATGCACATGATGCCAGCTATGCATGGCTCGCTCGGTAGCCCCGGTGCCAGCTGGATCTGCCCAGCACACCGTGCACAGAGAGAAAAAGAGAGAAAAAGAGAGAGAAAGAGAGAGAGAGAGAGGATGTTGGCAGAAAAAACTGTTGGAGTGGAGGACGGGAGTGGATTTGAGGTGGGGTGGGCAGCAGAAAAAAAAGATTGCAGAAGGGCTGAAAAGTGAGATAAAGGCAGGTGTTGGGGGGTGGAGAAGGAGAGGGGAAAAAAAGCAGAGAGCGATGGAGAGGCACAAACAGAGGTATCAGCAGGAGGAGAGCGTCAGGAAGGTCCTCGAAAAACTCTCATGACTTCTGGTCCAGTTTGAAAGAGCAAACTGGCAGCAGGCTGTGACCTCCGCTGTCCTCTACCCCTCTGCTCATCACTTTATCCCCCCCTCCTCCCCGTACATCCAGCCCTTTCATGGGGAGTCCAGCTGGCACTGGGCTGTGGGCTATTGTTGTCGTTCAAATACGCACACAGACACACACTCCCACACACACTTACGCAGTCACATCTGAGGGGACCGGTGGAGAAGCATTTCCTGGATTGCCTGCAGCAAGCGAGATAGCTGGCCAGCGGAAAGGCACATATTCACTTTGTGGATACACACATAGACACATGCATATACAGTACACACAATGTTACACACAGTGTTTCAGACATGCACACATGAACAAATTGGACCATGCAGCTCTGTGCATAAAATAATCAGATGATCTAGTCATTGGGGGGAAAACGGCACTGACTCTCTGACATAAACCGTGAGCCAAGCCCTGCAAAGGCTTAATAAAACTCACATACTGTATACAGAAAATAAAAACACACACACACACAACACACACACACACATCACACACACACACACAGGTTTGAGTGGTAGTGGAATGGTTGTAACAGTATAATATATTCTGAGTGTACATTACTCTGCCAAATTTTGATTTAACAAAGTAGAGTGTTTACTTCTAAAAGCTTGTTTTTGATTGGTTGGCACATGTTGTATATGCATGCTATATATTTAATTGCAGATTACATTAACAACAACACTTTAAGCTTGATGCTGTGAATACAGGAAATGGACCTAACCATGAGTCAAACTGATTCAAAACAAAGAAACGCATGCATTACAACAAATGAGTAAGTAGTTAAATTATTCAAGACGTTTAGTGAGGGAACGCTTCTTACCTTCAGGATGGTAAAGGATTGTTTTTATCCCATTCCTTTTAGTATTCATTCTTCTTTATTGCATACTAGCTTATTCAGCCTCCAAGTCTGTACCACCGTCCATTACACTGCACATATTGAATGAGCAGACGACAAACATTTGAATCTTAATATGTGGCATTTTCTCTGCCTCCGCTCCGTCTTCTTCAGCTCCTTCTTGTCCTTCTCCCGTCAGCTGTATATATCAGGCCGCCTTGTCATGTTTTATTGTTTACAAACAATGTAGCACGCAGAAATTATGATACGTGCTTGATTTAGTTATACTATGCATATATTTCGTATATTTTCTAGACACACAAAGTAATCCGTATTCAGTACTGTGTGTATAAAGTGTACTGGGTTACACAGTTTCATTGGTAACGTGTTACTAGTCTACATCCCCGACGTTCCATTTCTGGGATTGCTCTCGTTCAGCCAGAAATTCCACCGGTTGTCACTCTTTTTCAGATGTCCTGTTACAGATGTCCCGTTTCCTTTTGCCATCTTTGTGTTGGCGTTCTCAACTCCGGAGGATTTATGAGGACTATGGTTAACTGCTTCTCAGATCTCTAAATCCAGATGGCTAGCTAGACTATCTGTCCAATCTGAGTTATCTGTACCACGACTAAGACCCTCCTCCGCAGCAGTGTGAAGGAAGGTCTGGCAATGTTAGACTAATGTGTTACAAGAACTACACAATTGTTTTGTCTTTCACGATAGTCACTATGTCAGACTAGACATACATTTTGCCAAAAAATGGCACCTGCAGTGTCTTGGACAGAAAAGTGGCAACACTACAAGTATGAGACCGACCAGGCCCCAGACCGATTATCACGTTGCTGTCGTGAAGATTAAGCACGAGTTCACAGGTTGACCGTTGTCGATCTGAAATACATATAGATTCAGCAACTGCATGGCATATTTCTTGCTTAAAATGTTTTTAGAAACACGCTTGGGTGAACTGTGTTACAGGAACCTACCCAGTTCTGCTAATACATAGAGGTTGAGCCAGCCATACAGTTCTTTCTCACGCAATCTTTCTCATAAACACATGTAAAGTACAGACATAAACCATAACTGCTATGTCTCTGGAGCTAATTGGGGCTTCCTGTATATGTGATGTGTTGCTACAGTAACAGACAGGAAATGGCCTCCTGTTTAGACTACCAGTCACTTCCCATCTAATCTTCATGTCTTGATGGAGCTGATTTAGTTTCGTCTAGTTTGGGCCCCAGGCCACAACACTGTAGCATCGGATTTAGTGAAATGCAGGGTGAAAAAAAAAAGAGCAAGCGGCCTCTCGTGGAAGGTAAGTGGGGTTCTGGTTTATTCTTGGCTCAGCTTGATGGACTTGGATATTAATATCTTCACACTGCCAAAAATACAACACAGCAGATGTCTAACTAGAAAAAACTCTGTTTATTAACATAAATCACAAAATCCACTGAGAAGACAAACTGGGGTGGTATTCTTTAATTAAAAAAAAAAATGCTGTTTGCTTGATTTAGTCTGGAGATTCTCACAGGATCAGTTAGCTGTGTAATATTTGTTCGGCGCGATTTTGAAGCCTTGCTGTTGTGTTTTTACCTCATTGTGATGACTACCTGTGTTCGGCTGGCATATTTACTGTTGCGATTCATCAAAGCTAGAGGCTGGAGGCTGGAGGCTGGAGACTGGAGGCTGGAGGCTGGAATCTGGGTTCTGCAAAGCGGCTAAAACCAGCAGTGTTGTTGGAGCATCACTACAATCCAGCATGTTGCGTCTGTGTGTGGTTAGTAACACACCACACAGGGAGAGGTGGTTAAAGTGTCAACAATTGTTTTTTTAAGCTGTGACCGATTCTTGCAAATAAGTCAGTTATATCCACCAGTAAACAGGCAGGGCGTCAGGGGAAAGGAGCTCATTTGTTAGGGGTAAACAAAATTAAAGTCACAATTAAAATCGTTCCGTTTCAGATTTTAGCTGATAGGAGAGATTGAAGGGCAGATGGTTGAAAAGTTTGAGGACAACAATATGGACTTTCTACTCACTATCAGAAAGGAGTTGAGGTGTTGAATGTGTAATGCTTTTAATAATAACAAATATAATTCCCATAGCGAAGAAGAAATCCTTTTTAATTTCATTGTGATTTTAGTCTGTATAATTACTGATCTACTTATCAGTTGTGTTACTCCGGCAGCTCGGGGCGAATACAAATTTTGGCAGAAACACCCTGAGGGGAAGATTTCATCCAGACGAGTTTTATTTCCACAGCAGAGTGATTTCCCGAAAATGAGAAACAAGAAAGTGAGGGAAGGGGCTCTGTCTATTTTCTCCGACAGTCAAGAAACAAAGCTGTTGATATCTGATCGAAACTTTCGAGAAATCACAGAAAAAGGCTCCGCTGTTGCCCCCTCGGTCTGACTGTTGGGGCCGTGGTCATGTAGGGGTGAATTCTGTCAGGGAGATAAAGAGCTGAGGAGAGCCTCCAGGCTACGGCTTATCACACACACAAACACACACACACACACACACACACGTACGTATGGGTGGGGGCGGGTGTAAAGCCATCCACCTAGATTGATTTGAGGTGGGGGGGAGGCTTATATCTGACCTCAGTATCAGCGGGTGCCTGGCAGCAGTAACTCCAGTCTATTTCTCTATCTGTCTCCCAGCAGGATGACCGTCCAGTCAACAGATTACCGAAAAACTAAATAAAGCTTTCTGTATGTAACATTTCCACTGGCTCATATTTGGGGTTTATGACTAAAACTCATTCAGGATCCCAGAAAGAGACTGACCCGAGGCAATTAGGGGAAGGGTTGCGCTGTTTGCACTTATCGAGCAGCGGTAGAAAATAATCATCCCATCTCCAGTTGTGTGATTTTTGGTGGTCGATGACTGAGACTCGATATCCTCTGTAGAGCGGGGTTGAGCCCACAGGCTTGTTGCCTCATGGGTAAAATATCAGCTGTGTTTCCAGGCAGTAAGTAATGCCTTGAAAATGTTCAGCTATTTATTTCAATATCTCCACACCATTTGGCATTGCAGAGCATGATAACTACTATTGAGACATAATTATACAGTATTATGAATTATTTGTGTTCAACCAACACAGCCAGAAGGAGTCAGAATTAAACCCCCAGTGCTTCGTCTTTCTTTTTCTTGAAGATTTAATAATGATAATCATTCAGAGTAGAGATGTCATAGAAAAGGCCCGGATAACATTAAAGAAACTAGACAGTGCAGTTTAACCTAAGGACATTTTAAGTATGGATAACACTCTCCTTTTCTCATATTCACGTCATCACTCTCTTAATCTTATTTTTGTACATTATACACGGAGAAGCTAATGCAACAAGTTATTTCCCTGTGCCAGTTGTGGAACAGGACTCTGGGAAATGCAGGATATTGCAAGCTCAAACGGAAAGAGACAAGTGCAAGCAATTATCTGATCTGTCAGGTATAGTTATCCAAAAATAACACGTAGCACCGAGACTAATTCCCCCCCCCCACCCGATGAGATTTTTTGATGAAGTGTCGACTGCGTATTTGTCTTTCAGTAAACTTGTTGTGTGTGTGTGTGTGTCTGAGAGAGTGCGTGCGTGCGTATAATGTCTTTAACATAACATGATCTACAGTAGTACCCTGTCCTTCAATATGCAGTGCAAGACACCTTCAGGGGAAGAATAGTAAATGTGTGTTAGAGACATTCGAGTGGCCTGGTGGCGGAGAGAGAAGGTCTCATTATTGAAAGGTCAACAGCTCAGTCCCATCATCAGCCTGTGTGAGTGCACCAGCAGCCCTCGCTGCAGCGCCACTCCCTCAGTATTTCTATAGTTCGTGCTAAAATGTCAAATTTGATCTTGTATTTTCTTCCCGTTCAAGATTCAATGCTGACTTTTCATGTTAGGGTGTTGTAAGAGAATGTGCAGCAAGTTCAGCAGAGCATTTTGAAAACACACCGGATCCTTGCCGCCAATATACACTAGGCCAGAATGAATAGTTACAGCATGTACTGTGCATATACAAGAATATATTACAAGAAAAGTACTTAAAGGTCTGATCCAAAGAATAACATTATTTGAGCTAATTGAGTGAAGTAGATGGGTATTTGGGGGAATTTACTGTGTGGAGTACATAAATGACAAGTCATTAGGACTAGGCCTGTAATTGGCTTATAATATAAAATACTTCCATGGAACATAATAGCTGTACATTCTCAAAAGTGGCTGTGTAGTACAGGAACAAATTAGCAGAATTAACAGAGGGGATTAGGCCTTCGACAAACTGAAAATTAACAAAAATAGGGATCAAGAGGTGAGAACGGAGAAATGTGTAGGGTGATGGCTGCACAGAATGAAAGTCTGGTTATTTCTACCAAGTCTCTTTGCGAGATTATTTTCTGGGAAGCGAGCCAAAAATTGGTGTTACATTCTCAGCCGGTGGCTGTTCCTTTTTTGTCCTTCAAGACAATGGCAGTACCCGGGACAAAGACTTAAACTGGAATATAGCAAGACTTTATTTCACAAGCCTGACACAGAAGGTCTTCTCTTTTAAAAGTCACAGGTCCCGTTTAGTTTATCAACAACTATTCTTTTAACACAATAAAGAGGACGCAGGCAAAACCCAACCAGATCACGTAAAGGGTCTCAATCTGATAAAGGAAAACCTAAACATGCATCTTCTCAAAATCCTGTATTCTATTTTGTTTATTAAAAGGATATTGCTGGCAGTTAAGGACCAGTTTTGAGACTCACTGTGAGATAAGGATTAGGGCTTTCATGACATTAGTATTAGACAGACTGTATTGAAATCTCTGCAATGCCTTTGTTGGTTAAAGCTTTGGTAAGTAGTTTCTGTCGCCTCCATGAGGAATTCTGAGTAATGACAACAAAACTATTGTCACGTCCACATGACACAAGCCTTCCGTGATTGCACTTCACCCCTCTAACCTTTTCTTTACGCAGTTGCTAGTAGCCAAGGAGGACAGAGGAGGACACAGAGGATTTAAAAATACAAACATGACAGACTCTTCAGAAGAAGTAATTATCTCGAGTTTCTGCTCGCGAAAGTCACCGGACGACATGATCTTCTGAACCTAGCCATACTGAGAAATCCAACGAGAGTTTTGTGGAGCTGATTGTCTTAATTTGCTTTGTATCAACTTATTTGTCAACAGCTTGAATTTAACGGGAAATTAATATCTAAAAGTTACAAAGTTAGTTAGGAAATGAGCTTTAAAATGCGACCCATGAACTCATCTTTAACCATAGTGATCTCTTTTTAAGGGCCTACCGAAAAGAGATCACTGGAAGGGAAACACCAAATTCACTGTCCAAAAACCTACTGAACTGGTCTGTGGTGTATTTGACTTCCCATCAGCCAAACTTGGCCTTTACTTTGATATGGATCCATCTTGTCGAAACAGGATGCATTATTGATACGCCAGCAGAGTAAGAGCAAAGCGGTCGATGGGGTTGAGTATTGCGTGGTATATAGTCTAAATATTTTAAAGAGAGGTACTTCTTTCTCTACGTTGCTTGCCTAAATATTTTACGTTTGGGGCCTGGGCGGGTTGATGCAGTCAAAATTTCAAGACGTTCCCTTTTACTGCTGCAGCCAGAAGAGAATGGTGAGCTCATTGATGGAGCTGCACTGAGCCGAGCCACTGCTGGTTTCAATCAGGAAAGAGGCAGTGTGTGGGTGACCCATGAATGCACATACGAACACGCGCTTACTCCTAGACATGTCCAAGTACTGTATCCATCTCCTCTGGGCTTCTTTCCAGTTCTTCGTTTCTCTCTTTTCGGTACACTGTAGTCGTGGTTTTGCTGAATCTGCCATCCAAGTTCAAACTTCTGCAGCTGACTGGCTCCAGGCAGAGTTGCATGTAACACACATACAGGAAGACTGTGTCTACTGCACATTACATACGTTGGATTACATCTGTGCACTCTGCACATACATATGTGTTTTTTTATTATGTGGTAAAAATGCACAAATCGCCATGCTGCCATTTATATGCGCAAACACTGTGCCCATATCTGCCTCGGCACACATTTATTCGTTCTATGCACATTCAACTTTGGACCCATGCACAAGGCTCATTCTTCACAGGACTCGCAAGGTCAGGTGTTAGTTGTGTTACCTGCAGTCGAAGCTTGGCGAGGGAACGATCCATGATTACCTCTGTGCTTCTGCTACTTCTCAGCCGTTTTTTTTTTTCTCTCTCTCTCGCTCTCTCTGTCTTTAATACAGATTATTCCCACAGCCAGGTACAGATACACAGTCACACAAATACACACTCACGAATCCACACACATACTCACACAAGTACTTACATAAGCAGATACAGTGCATAAACGCAGACACACACAGTCTGCAACTCTATGGAGACAAACATGCATGCGCACACATCCAGACACACACAAAACATCCAATTTGTGTCGAAGGCTTAGTGACATTTCTCATTTCTCTCAGTGTTGCAACTGCGAGCTTTTCCCTTCTGGCCTGACACATCCAGAGACCTCAATAAACTCCGGAGACCTCAATAAACTATGTGTGCATGTGTGAGTGTGTAAAATAATGGGCCAGATAGAGCTTTAATAACCTTGCAGACCATTGTGTGTCTTTCAATTAGCCAGCAGGGCTTGTTCAGGGCCAGTCGGGGTCAGACAGCTATCACAATCTGCAGCTAATCCACTATGGACTGATCAATGCAGAGAGAAGGAGAGGGGCAGCAGGGGTACAATGTCAGGAGAGGGAAGGGAAGGAGGGATGTAGGGGTATATGTTTGAGGGAGACAGAGGGGAAAGGTCGGATACGTAAAGTACTTTGGGCAGGTAAGAGAAGGAGACAGGACACAGGAGATGAAGGCAAGATCGACGAGAGAGAGAGAGCGTTAATAGGGCAGGAAATAATAGAAAAGTAGCCTGGTCCCAGACCTTTAAATCACTGCCCACATCTCCGTTTGTTCAGTGATTTATTAAAGGTCTGGTGTTGTGCCCATTGACAGCAGTTTCGATTAGTTCGTCCAATCAACAATGTAGTAAGAATGCGTATCTGTTAATGCTAAAAATGAATGATAAAATAATACTAGGATACTGTCTTAAGATAGAAATTAGAAAACCAGGTGAGAATAATTTCCTTTTTGCATTTTTTCACTATGAAATAAGCCCCTCTAATGGCCAGGCAAGGTAACGTTCACTGTACAGATTCACCTGTTTAAGTTCAAGCTTTGTCTAACAGGAACACACAGACGTGCAAATCAATTGCTTGTTTGCTGTAATTACTGCTAATTACTGTTGTCTTGTTCTATTTTAGTTTCCAGTTTCCAGTACAACTTGTAACTTCCTTAGACGTCCCATGACATGGTGCTCTTTGGATGCTTTTATATAGGCCTTAGTGGTTCCCTAATATCATATCTGAAGTCACTTTCCCAAAATGTAGCCTTGGTGCAGAATTACAGCCACTAGAGCCAGTCCCACAATGAGCTTTCCTTAGTATGTGTCATTTCTGAGTCTGTAGCTTTTGAGGAAGAGAGGGGGGGGGGCAAGGTGGAGACTGGGGGTGTGGCCTTGACCAACTGCCACATTGCTCGTTTGAAAGCCATGATGTCTCTCTCTTTCTCATGGGTAGGCCAAATTCTCTGGATGGGCAAAGCAGAGAAAGGGGAGGTAGCCTTGCTCCTCATGACCTCATAAGGGGAAAGATTGCAGATCGGTCCATTATTTCAAAGAGAGAGGAGGATACCCAGGGCTCGGTTTACACCTATCACCATTTCTAGCCACTGGGGGACCATAGGCAGGCTGGGGGAACGCATATTAATGTTAAAAAAAAACTCATAAAGGGAAATTTTCATGCAATGGGACCTTTAAAGCACAGATTATTACTATCTACCATATGCCCTCAAAACGCTACGCTACCTGTTGTGTTGTAAAGCATACAAATGTCTGCCAACAAACTGTGCCTGAAATCATTTACTCATTGACTTCTCCCTACATTATGAACATTATGGTTTACTGTTGATTCTTCACATAGACCCATGTACATACAATTTTTTGGCTCTGAGCAACAGGGGAGAGGAACATCTGGACATACTCTCATCTTATTCCTCTAAAATGTATTTGCTGCTGTCAACACTGTCACTAACGTTAGGTTGGAGACTTCATTTGCCTGTTAGGCCACAGACTGAAAGAAAATGACACCACCCAAAACATGTTATTATAGTGTTGTGATGTGATAATTGAGTTTTCTAGTGCTAAGTGTACATTTAACTAAGCTGGCGACGATGCCGGCTGTCTGAGGCTAATGTGCTGCTACAACATCCAGTAGCCGACAGTTAGGCAACTGTTTACGGTTTTACTTTCAATTATTGTGGACTCTATGTGCATGTTGATTAAAATCCTAGATCCATAGATCCTACATGCCAGCAAAGGACACACTATACTGTAAGCCTTTCACACAGCAATGCAAAGACCACACGAACATCAGACATTCTAAAGGCCCCGCTTGTAGTCATTGTGCAAAAACATCAACAACTTTTATATTAAAAACTCATGATATAAGCAAGAAGTAATTCTGGGGTTGGGGAGCATTATTGCTGTCTTGATCTTTGCTTTTCATTTCCACCCTCCTGATCATATTCATGAACCGGGCACGAGGAGAGGAGAGGGGAGAGGTGGATAAAGAAGCAAAAAGAGCAGTGGCTTTAGAGAACTGCCTTAATCCTCCACACTGAGTTTGCTGGGTTTTTTTCTCCCTCCCTGGCACCCCAATCCTCCCTCTTCTTCTCCCCCTACCCTTTCTCTCTCTCTCTTTTCTACTGTTTGGAAAGGATGGAAGTGATCCATCTGCAATGAGCAAAGGCACACAAGCGCATATTCATTTGCCTCTCTCATTCTCGTTCCCCCCCTCGTTCTTTCTACTCTCTTGGGCCCCTTTAACCCCACACTCCCCTCCAAACTCCCCTCTTGCCTTTCACTCTCCTCTCTTCCACGGTCCAGATTTGCTTAGAAATGAGTCACCGAGCCACAAACCGCCCCATTTAAGAGGGAGGGAGGATGGAGGGAGGGAGAGGAGGAGTGGAGGGTGACTTAGAGAGGGAGATGGATTGAGTGAGAGTGGGCGAGAGGGATGGAGACAGAGAGGGGAGAGGGAGGCTGATGGCTGTTTTTCACTCAGCTGGTTTTGTTGATCAGTATCAACAGCCAAGGTCTGGATCCAATCAGCTCTTGTATTCAGCCAAGCAGAATAGGACTAAAAATATATTTGACAGTGCACCACACTGGCCCCCACACACACACACACGCACACAGTATGCAAACAGCACTCAGTCAGTCACACAGTCCTACACACACGCAGCAGCAATGCAAATTCAGTGCATAATGCAGCACAAGCAGGGTAGAAGCAAGAGCACTTACCATGGTTTATGATGTGTGTTTGTGTGTGTGTGTGTGTGCGTGCATGCGAATGCGTGTGTGTATGTATGCGTACCGTGTGTGTGTCTGCCCATGCATATTAGTTAGACTCTGCATTGAATTCTTGAAGCCGGAGACATGTAGGTGTGAGACATCACACTAATTACGCCAGAAGAGATGTAGCCTCGCCATCAATAATGTTCATTAAACTACTGAACCCCCTCATGTTGACAACACTCTGCACGAGTGTGTGTGTGTGTGTGTGTGTGTGTGTGTGTGTGTGTGTGTGTGTGTGTGTGTATGAGAAAGTGACTTGTTCACACAAGCAATGAATAAGCACCACAGTTGGATGATGGATTGCCACAGATTTGCATTAAATGCTTCTTTATGTGGACATGGCTGGCGGACGGGGGCTATGTTTTATCATCTCCGCTGATTCCAAGTTTCAAGTGAGAACTGTGGATAAGAAATACAATCCATCATCACAGTCATAACTTTATGGCATCATTCAAATAATGAACAGCTCAAATGTGTCAGTTGTTTTAAATCATCAAGGTCATTTGATTCTTTTCAAATCTGAGATGAATTTACACACGGTTGGAACATTTTATTACAACCATGACATTTTCACTCTTTTAGTGCGGTGGGTTTGGCTACGCAGGTGAAGACAGAGCCATTAAAACTCCATCCAAAACTCTCAGAAATAAGAGTTGATTCAAGAGGCATGTGGTGCAGCTTGTTAAGAGAACATAGTGTGTTCCAGCTGTAAGACTTCATCCATAACTTCATGTTGTGGCGTATTATACACTGATGTCACCTCTGGCAGCTGAGCATTAACAAATTTAACCCATGGGAAAAGGCAACTTGGACCAATGCTGTTTCTTCATGTGTCCTCAAGGAGAGAGGGAATTATGGCAAGAAACTCCAGTTTTACTGGATTTGATTCACTCCTTTTCCAGTAATTTTGAAACCTGGCAGCATGCCTGCTTCCCAAAACTGTCCAATAAACTAGTTAAGAGTCTTGTGACTTGGTGTTTACAAGCTGTGGTGCTCTTGTCATCAGAAGAAGGGAGGGAAAAACGGAGGTGTGATTGCATCCTCAGGCAGAGATCTGGATACAAGCCTCCTTTCTTTCATATTACGGGTTTATTTCGGTAATCACAGGCCACCATGCTGTCTCGGTGGGTAGTAAGTGCTCATTTGGCAAGTAGCAATCTGGGTTTGATTAAATCAGAGTTACAAAATGCATGCACCACTTGACTGCAGCCTTCTACCTGTAATAAGATTTAAAGGGTAATTGTAGAACTGTGCCTTGCAGACAGTTACGGCCCAGCATGACAGCGTTACAAGACATCCTGTGATCCGGAGGCTCTCAGACCTTTTTAAGGTCACAGCACTGATCTTACATGGGACACACATTTTCCATGCCTACCTAATTATCCACTGCTTGAGGATGTCACACAGCGCTGTATAATCATGCAGTTAAAGGTAGAAAAATCATATCATCTGCTGTCTGAGGAGACTTTTTCATTACACCTTGGGATATGTGTGTGGGCTCAGGAGATGAATGTTACCATGGCAAAACTATGCATCTATGCAACAGAAGATTTGGATTGAAAATATGATCATTATTTCCCAGTGAACCCCTGTTTTTGATCTCCATAAGGCTCAAAGATCTTTAAACCCTTTCAACACAAGTAAGAAAATGAAAGCCAGTCAAATGAATGTCTTTTATGTTGCACTACCTAGTAAATACTAAGTTAACATTTCAATATGAATTGAGCCATTTGAAAAGCGCCACCTGACCTTGAATGTACATTATCCGAGACTGGATACATATTTTGAATAAAGTTGAGCATGGTCCTCTTCGCAGCAAGTTTACTCGGCCCAGTCATGAATAAGTATCAGCTTGTTTTTTTAACGGTGGCCCCGTCGCTGCACAGCTACAGCTGAGGCTGGTGATGGTTTCAGTTTGTACGCTGCTACGTACACCGCAGGCGGTTAATATTGGGCTCTGAGTTCATCTGACAGGTGTGAGTGAATGTACCCAAAATCAATATCCAGTCCTGTTGCTTCCATTTTGTTGCCTTGCAGTGTGTTTTTATGGCTGCGTTTTACAACCGTACAGTTAATCTGCGCTCAGTAAAATTCTTTGTTGGAGTTCATTCCCTCTGAGGCCTTAACATTCCTGTGGTGTTGGGTCAGACTGTGTGTGCGTGTGTCCAAAAACTGGAAATACAGTATACTTGTGGGGTCCGAACAGTTTTATGGGGCCAAAATGCTGGACCCCACAACTTTAAAGGGCTCTTTAAGGGTTACAATTAGGTTATGGTTATTATGAGGGTAAGTGTTAAGGTTAGGCATTTAATTGTGATGGTTAAGGTAAGGGCCTAGGAAATGCATTATGTCAATGCTGGGTCCCCACAAAGATAGTGAGACGCAGTGTGTGTGTGTGTGTTTCTGTGTGCAAGCAAAGCTACATATCGAGTGTTAATACACATATTTGCTGTTAAAAGCTTGTCAAATAGGAGTTAAGATGCTTTAGTATGTTCATACTCTGATGTTTTGTGTACGTACATGAGCATAGGCCTGCACTAATGTGTGTGTACAGGCTGTAATTTGTGTTTCACTTTAGGCTGAGGGTAGTTATTAGAGTGAATTGAACCAGGAGTTGGGGAAAAAATCTTCTTTGTGTGTGTGTGAGTGAGTGTTTTTTATTTTTGCGTAAGTGTTAGTATAAGCAAATGTGTGTGCAGCAGCTGGATGCTCAATGAGCGTAGAGAGTGGAAGGTCGGGAGGCACTTAGGAAACCTCCTGAAGTTCATAACCCCTGCAGGGTGCCACAGAATAGGAAGAACTTAATTAGACTGGGTGTGTGTGGATTGCGTTGATGTGTGTGTTCTCATGCAAATAGATGCGACTCCCGCACGTGCCTTTTGTAAGTTTGAATATGTGTTTTCTGAAGGAAAAAAAGCAGCGCAGATGAGCTTTCAAGGTGAAAAGGGGTAATGAGCTTGAAAGAGATGAATCCACCCATTTATCTCCACGTCCATTCATCCATCCAGTCCTTTATCCACACCCTCTCCCCCCCCCTTCTCTCTTTCTTTCTGTCTCCTTCCCGTCTGTCTGCGCTCTTTAGTTTGCATCCCATCTGCTTGCTCTGTTTCAGAAAGCATCCATTTAAAATCCGGAGAGTCTCAGAGGAGAGTGCATAGCGAGGCTAAATGGGCCAAGAAAAATGCCAAAAACAAGATGCTTAAAAAAGTCATTCTGACTTTTTCCCCACTCTCTTTCTCACTCTCTCTCTCCCATTCTCTGTCTCTTTTTTCGTGTGGCTTACAGTTTAGTTCTTCCTTTTTTTCTTTTTTACCACCCTCTGATTATTTCCACGCTGATGAAAAGCGAGGGGAGAGCGCCGGAGATGAAAAGCACCGGCTAGAATCCGTGATGAGGAGACAAAATTGAGGATGATTTAGGCAGGAAATTTCCTCCCTCACTGCGGCATCGAGGGGTTGCATGAGGAAGTGATTGAAATCGTCATGGAAACACCAGTGGTTGGGTGCAGGAGGGGCTGTGTAAGACTTTGCTTCTGGGGCAAATGATTTGTGTGTGAAAATTAGGGCTTGAATAGTGTGTGTGTGTGTGTGTGTGTGTGTGTGTGTGTGTGTGTGTGTGTGTGTGTGTGTGTGTGTGTGTACTGGTGTAATACTGGCAATCTGTGTGTATGAGTGAATGGAGAGACATTTAGATCATTATTCAATTATACAGTGTGTGTGTGTGTGTGGCTGTGTGTGTGTTTGTAAAGAGAATGTGACTAATTATGTTTGCGTGTGTGTGTGTCTGCAGAGCTTTCTGCAGTTGTACAGAGGAGATCTAAAGAGAAGCTGCATATCAAATGTTTTCATTATGGTGCAACAGTTAGTGCACAAGTGTTGGCATACCAACTAACTAAAAGCCCCATTAAATGTAACTTCATTACTCCTTAATGTGAAGAATTTCCTTTTTAAACAGTGATGGATCTCTCTAAACTGTAAACTGATATACGGAGATTGGCAGTGTCGCTTGCTAAAACAAGTTATGCTGTTAATTAATTAAATTAATGTGAATTCACTGTGACCGTATGAATTGAAGTCCCAGGTTGTTACGGCTACCGTCGGGAGTTTTAGTGTTTAACTGTACATCAGATGTTATTACAATGTCGTGTTAGCTTTAACATTCCTTAAACCTCAGTCAAAATGACAGAAGCTGTGTTTTGTGTTACATGCTGTTACTTAATGTGTAGTAATTATTAACTTTACAGTGCCACTCGTTTGTTAATGCATGAGTTGATCATTAAAGATATTTCTGTGCACAAAACCACGCGCACAGGTCAAAAACAGGCGATGAGCTACAGAAAGTAAAGTTCAACATGTTAAAAAGATACGCTTGTTTTCTTTTTTTTTCCCAAGCCTTAAATGATTAATACCACTTTAATTTCTATGTTAACTTAAGAACTGGAACCAGAAAGAGAACACGAACCATCTCTTTCACAGCAGGACACTTTAAAGGGAGGCGCAGTTCAGAACGTGTGCTCCGTAGCTCCGTCTACCTGCTGGAAACCATTTTGGTTTTCACAGAAAAAAAATCCTGGGCAGAGGCTTTAGTAAAGACTCTATAAAAACTAGTTTACTGTTAGTGCTGTTTGCTGTTAAAGGTCATTTATGATTTCCGAAACATTTCAAAGTTCTATACAGTGGGATACAGAAAGTCGACTCCTCTGTCTAAGTGGGTGCTCTTTGTGAAGGAGAGATGACTCGTCCTTTTGTATTATGCCTTCCAGTGTAAGGTGTTTTGATGTTTGGAGTTTTATTCGTGGGTACATTTTGTGTCTTGTCCTTGACCAAAAGCTGCATTTAATGAGAATTCCTACTGTGGAGCTTTTAGAGTCACCGCCTCTGGCTTGTTACTTGACTGTGGAAGCAGCTCCCTGTGTTTTCAGGACGGATTTCACTTTCTGGGAACGATGCATGAAAAGACGAAGGAGAGAAGTAGTGAAGGAGATCAACAAAAGATTATTAAGATTTCCGTATTTTCATGCCCTGTAGACTATTTTCTCTCCTCTCTCCACCCTTCTCACTCTTTCCACCTTGCCTCCTCACATCCCAAATCTTCTCATTTAGATTATCCCTACCGCAGTGAATCTAACTGTAGTAGTAACAGTTTTTATGCCCCCCCCCTCTCTCTCTCTCTCTCTCTCTCTCTCTCTCTCTC
>NC_045746.1:19895179-19895542 GCF_008692095.1 Etheostoma spectabile | reverse complement strand
CCTCTCTCCCCCCCTAATCTCATCCATGTACATGACACTAATACAGAGACTGATATAAGCTCCCCTGCCTCTCTCTTTGACATTTATCACCGTGCTTCTTAATGCAAGCAGGCTGCTGCTGTTGATGAGAAATAAGGATGACAAGCATGGCCTATTTTCTTGCTAACGATAGTCTCTCTGCTTTTTTCTTATTTTTTTCCCCACTTTTTTCCACCCAGAAAATATGTTCACAGAGCAGCGTTTACTAAAGCGTCTCGTTGGGCGGTTGACAAGGATTTGACACTGGCGTTGATATGGCACATTTTTGTCAGAGCAAATCCACGATCCATTAGTGTTTCTAGGTTGTAATGAGGGACGTCAGTA
>NC_045746.1:19885686-19895169 GCF_008692095.1 Etheostoma spectabile | reverse complement strand
GAAACCTTGCATCTGATAAATGATGGTTTTCTACTGTACATGAATGAATTTTTAGCATTTTCTAAAGGCATTAGTCATCACATGGTGTCATGATTGACTTCTGTGTCACCTGCTCCCATTCGGTTGCATTGGGACTTGGTTACCACGATTAACCCAATGGGCCCATTTCCCACTAACATCAAATTTAATCAAATTGAAGTTATACTTGTCCTGATGTTATATTAAAAAGAACTGGCCTGTCAAGAAACAGGCCTATCCTAAAAGGAATATTTGGACAGTTTTGAAAATACGCTGATGAATGAATTGCCAAGATGATAGAGAGTAAATTGAGAAGATCAATATCAATCTCACATTAAATGTGGAGCTGGAGCCGGAGCCAGGAGGCCATTACCTTTTAGTTTTGCAAAAAAAGACTGAAAAGGATAAGGAAAGAGCCAGACAGCCTGGCTCTTTCCAAAGTTCAAAAACACGAGTGCCAACACCTTTTAAAGGTTCTATATATGATATTTTGAATATCAGGATGACAGAAAACAACATTTTTCAATGCAAAGATATATATAATGTGTGTGTTCTCTTTTCTCTGTTTGGGTAGCCAGGCTAGCGATGTGTGCATGTGAGTCCCTCCCTTTAAAAACTGTTGGACCTCCTCGGTTTGTAAAGAGAGTAAGAGCGTAACCTCCCACACAGCATTGTAAAAGCGAGATGGCGGAGTGCATTTTGAAGCATTTAGCTAAAACCGACCTGGCAGATTTTCCTCCACCAAAGAAAACTTCAGTTCTTCAGTCAGAAAGGTTTTCGGTAGCTAGCGTTCACACGATTGCTAGCAAGCTAATAATTATGTAATATTCAGGTCACTTGGCAGATGGAAGGAATAGCTCCTTACCAAGCTGAATATGTTACTAATGTTACTAAATTAATTCTATACAGGTTACCCGTGGGATCTTAAAAGTCTTCAGTATAAATATATGAAAAATAAGGCCTTAAAAATGTCATTAGAAAGTCTTTTGTTCACAAATTTCTTACATTTTAGTCATCAGACCAAGCCAAGCTCAATAGATTTGAGATTGGTCTGTGAAGTCCGCTCTGTTTTTTCTCTGCACAAGAGGCGGGACCAGCGTGCATAGTTCAAATGACTCTGGGCGCAATTGGAAAGTCCTTCAACCAATCAGACCAACGATCCGCGGGACGTAGAAGCGACAGCGGCATTAGCAGGTTTGCTGCCAATGGTGGCGTTCAGCGGTTGCTATGTTGAATGCAAACAGGAAACTGCTTGGTTGCTTCTCTATCGTTATCGTGTTAAACCCGCCAATAGCGCGCCAGGTAGATAAGCCACTTTGTGATTGGTTCCTGCAAAATTGTGAACTGAAGCAGGAGAATTGAAAGGTGCAGGTTTCCAGACCGAGCTGCAGGGCAAAATCAAATCGCCCGCCGAGTGGGGGGGGGTTTACCCGGTCTACGTCGTACATGTGTCTTGTCCTTTCTTGAGATTAAATGACTCCTTTATTGTTTCGTCACAAAGCATTTATATATTCAGTACTATAATAAAATATTGCATTGAGTTCAAGTACTTGGTAAACAGTTATTTGTATAGCCTAAAATCCTTTCCAATATTCCATAATACCCTCCATACTTTTGCCAGTGTTACATTCTATTCTTAATGGTAAAAAAAATGTTTTTAAAAGTCTTATACAACCTGTGAAAACCTGGGGATACCGTGTATATATATATATATATATATATATATATATATACACGGTATCCCCATATGTATATATATATACTGTAAAAATCAATATTACAACTAACAAAATAATAGCCAGGATGTACAGTACATTCTCTTGCTTGCCTAGCGTACTGACCTTGTCTCTTGATGTTGTTCACAAAAGGGTAACTGTTCCGTTGTTCTTTGGACTTTGAGATTGGAGGATAATCATGCCGCTCCTGCATGTGACCCATGATTTATTGAAGAATGAACATGCCGGCTGTAATGGGCTTTTGTGGGAGAATTGTTCTTTAAACCCATTACAGAATGATAGATATTAAAAGCACTCTATTAACAGAAGAATGACAGCCACCAAAGACCCACCACAAAAGGCCATTATTCAGCTGTCTCTCACCCAGTCTGCTGATAAATACAGTAACCACTAAGGCCTAAATACAAATGGCACAATAAATATAAATAACATTTTGGCTTACACGTTGCATGTCCTTGCCAGTCTGTAAGATTGCAGAGAGGAAGAACTAGGACAGGCAAAGTTGGATTCCTCACCGTTAATGCCTTCTGTGACTTCAATTGGATATTACCAGACACTGTCCCCTAATATAGACATCATATCCTGCCCCAAGTGCCCCGCCTGGTTCTCCCAACACGTCTGTCTCACCCTGGCATAACCCTCCTGCATCCCCATGTGAGATCAGAGCAAGAGAGTTTTTGAAATCTTAACTGTTCCCGTCCCTCCATAAAATCCTCCCTCTAGTTTTCTCTCCTTGCACTTCCTCTCCTCTTTCATCTCCTCTTTTTTTTTTCCTCTTACACCATCAGAATGGACAATTTGTATGAATCCCATGCTTTCAAACCAGGCTCGCTTATATTGACATCCCCCCACTGGTTTTGTTAACATTACTCATACTTGCCAGCACCATGCAGATTATTGTTTAATGTGATTTCATTGAAAGAAAAAAAGAAAAGCCATCCCCTCACTGGTGCTGGTCAGGCACGTAACCCCACACAATGCTCATTTCAGCCAAGCTCCGATTGTTTGATTGGCATTCACTGCTGTGTTTGCCAGAAGTGCTGGCAGAACCTGGCAGTTATTTTCATAAAAACAGGAAGGGTTCAAATTTCCCTGCTGTTCTGCGTTCCGCTGCTCTTGCTGCACCCCAAAGAAAAATCAGCGTGCAACTTACAGGAAGGGAAAAAAAACCATTAGCTGGCCTAGTGCAGCTCTAGGCTCAACATTTCTCCGTGCCTTGTTTGACACTTTCTTTTCTCCTTTTTTAAGCCCAGTGTGAATCCACTTGTACAAATCCTACACTATCTCAGCCAGACCTCTCTTCTCTCTCATATTCCTGCAGAGAATCCTCTTAGAAATGTCCTGGCATGTGTTTTGCTCCACAGTGTGAACCTTTTACCTTTGCGCGCTGCTGATCAGTGAGATCTGGACTCGGTCCTGGGTTGACAGCAGGCCATCACTCTGCCCTGTGGTTTGACTAGCTGACCGATAAGAGACGCATGGGGAGGAAGCGGTGGAAGCAGAGGATGTGAGGATCAGAGGGAAGAATGGGGGGGTGACAGACAGGTATAATTAGGAGGCTGGGGAAGAAACAGAGGGGAAAATTGGGAGGGCTCGACGGATGCCGAACATTGTGGCACTTTCCATGCGCGACTGTGTGCGCTTTTCCACTGAACCTCTTCAAATAACCCCTCTGCCTGTTTGTCCTGTGTGTCTGTCTCTGTCTGTCTGTGTGTCTTTGCTGGGCCGAGACCTCTAACCCCTGGCAAAGAAAGCACGAGGCACTAAACAAACTCATCTCTCATTGTTTCAATCTTGGACTGAAACAAGAGTGGAGAGGCAAACTTGGCTCACACCAACATGAAGTATAGAACAAAGGACCGTTACAGTAGTACAGGCTTTTCCCCAGCTGGCAAAGGGGGGCGGGGCGACAAAAACTCAAGTGGCAGCAGCTGGACAGACATGTGTTTTAGAGCAAAATGTCTGCAAAATGCAGCGCAACAAGCCTCTGGGAGAGAGTGAATGAGTCCCATTCAGCCTGATCCCAGCAATGACTGACTGCACCCTTACCAAGGGATTACACTGAGAAGAACATTACTACACACTTGTAAGAGGATTGTTACACACGTAGAGGATGACACTGCTACTATCATTACAGCATACAAAAACAATACAAGACGAACTGTGAATACCTCCTCCAAAACTGAGCAAGACTTCCTTAAAAAACAGCCATCAATTCCTGCCCTTTTTTTTTTCTTTTCCTCTACCCATTTTTCCACCCCTCCTTCCAACCCCTTCATCCCCTCTGCAGAAGCCCTGGAGGACCCGTCAAGTGCCGGCGTTGTGGCAGTTGCCGTGATCTGCTCACTCCTGGCCCTGCTATTGGTTGTCGCGCTCGTTGCCGTTCTTCTGACCCGGAGTCGCCGGCAGCAGAGGCGCGGCTTCCCCAGCAGCGGGGACTCCATAGCAGCCGGCAGCAGTGGCAGCAATGGTGGAGACTATGGCAACAAAACCTGCCTGCTCTTCAGTGGGACTGGCACCAATGGCAGTAAGAACGGGACGGGGGCGAACAACAATGGGCCCGTGCCCATCTACACGTACCGCGAGGGCTGCGACGCCACGGGGACTCTAACGGAGAAGGCCAATAACTACCACCATCATCATCTCCACCATGCCTCGATGGGCAACCCCTCCTCCGCCCACGACATTCTCCTTAGTGGAGAGATAGACGAAGCTGAGAGGAGGAAGTTCGACCTGGATGATAGCATGGAGGAGGAGTACGACAGGTTTGGAGGCATCGGGGGAGGCGGGAACATGCTCCCTCCAGCCTATCACGTCCATCAAGGCCGTGGTGGGGAAGAAGAAATGGACGTGTACCTCGACGACGACATGGAGTCTCAGAGAGACGGCTCTGTCATTTCCCGGACTGCCATTTATGTCTGAGGACAGAGGAGAGGGCTGGAAATAGGAAAAGGAGATGCGGATGGAAGAAGAGGGGAGTTGGAGCCAGCCGTCTTCTCCACCAATTAAATCAACATCGCTTCTATCGGCTAAACACTTTCCCGCTTCACATTCAACCTGATTAAAGAGATGGCATCAATTCCATCCTCTCTAGTTGGCATCGGCTGTATAATATTGTACAAGAGGATTAGAAGAAAAGTGATAAAACGAAAACAAAGTCAAGTTGAAGCTGATGAAGGAAAATGCGTTACGGCAGTAGTGGACTGTGGCTGAATCTGTGACTGTGTGTAATCAAGGTGAGGGATTTCGTTCGGTGTCAGCCAAATAGAACAAGACGAGAAATAAGAAAAAATGACTGCAGAACGCCGACAAAAACCACAGCAACTCTGATGCGACGCTGCTTGATGCTACGGTCTTGTTTCTTCAGCTTTGCTAGTGTGTGATTGTGTTGAGTGACTCCATTCTTTGTGTTTCATACCTTAGCAGAACCATTCAAAAATCGCCTTCCTGTTTCAAAATGAATTGGGGGAAAAAAAGAAAAAAAAACGTCATCAACATCTTGAACTCCACATCAAACTGTCCAAACGGCTTCTGTGGATAGTGCCACTGTGCTGCCTACTCGTCTGATAGGTCTGAGACTTCAAGCTGTTTTAAAACTTGAAAAGCCTAACTTGTCGTCTTGGCAACAATGACGGAGTTTCTGTTCATCCCAGTGAGAACTGTATTTTTCGGGCATATGTACAGTGACTCTGGGTTCCTGCCCCACCCTGTGACACCACCCGGATTCCTGATGGGTGCCGCTGGAGCAAGGGCCTCTAAACTGAGAAACATAAAAGACTCAACAGTGTGTGTTAATGTGTGGCTGGCTGTGGTGTTAATGATGTGCATCATTTATATATTGGGCGCCATGTCACTGTAGCACAGTTGTTGTCGTCGATGTTGTTGTTCTTGTTGTAGATGCTGTTGTTGTTATTGTTGTTTTTTGATGTTGTGTAATGGTGTTGATCTCGCTGAGGAAAAGACACACCGGGAGCCTTGGGGGTTTCACACAGTACCACGTTGGGTCGGTAATGACTCATTTAATGGGTAAAAACTCTACCAATTCTATTTTTTTTCCCATTTTTAAATCTCTTCTCATTTCCGCTTTCTTTACTCCTCTGCCTTTCATTTTCTTCTTTCTGTTCCACATGCATCCTGCAACATTTGTATGTTTTGCTGACGCTCTGTCCCACACACATTACATCTCTCTCTCATTCTGCTCTTTCTTTATATACAGTACATAATGGGCGGCTTAGACGAGGGCCGCAATGACTGTGTGCAGGGAGAAGGGGATAACTTGTATTTATATTCCTATCTGGGTCGCATTCAGCGAGGCAAAATATTCACCGGCTGTGTTGGAGGCTGCTGTATTTCATGTATTCATTTTCCATGTCCTGCAGAATGTTCTTAGGCTATGTACCAGATTATTCCATGTTTTTTATTCTGATTGGATGGAAAGACCCATTTAAAGAGTGGAAGGGAAACAGGCTAAATGAAATCCCAAACTCCCAGGCCTTTGTTTCTCGTACACTGACAAAACAGTTTCTCTTAAAATCCGTGACAACATCTGCTGACAAGGTGGGCTTGTTTGTCTTTGATGAGATCGCCCACTGAACATTAAGATAGTTGACTGCAAAACTTGTGAAACTTGGGAAGTTTTTAAATTGTGATGATTTGGCGACTGAATGATGGTAATAATTAATGGTACTTCTTTGAATAGATATCATTTGCAAAATATTTGCAGCTCTTATGTTTCTGGAACACAGTTGCCTTATTGAGTCCCAGCGTTTTCCTACTCATTATTTTTTTGTTTTTTCTTCTTCTTCTTCAGGGCACCAAATTGGCAAATCTCTCAATTAACTGTTGGATTATCGCTTGTCTATTTGACACAAGGAGGCTCTGGGAAGGGGAAATCTCTACATCACAGGCAAACTTCCTTGGAGATGTAGAACCTGTTAAAGTTAGATAAAAAAAGAAGAGATGTGACCAAGGCCACAGTTAAAATGAAATGAAAGAAGAGCAAACTAGGCTGGTGTTGCAAGCTTCAGCAACAGGACTGAGCACACACTCTGCTTCAAAAGATCACTATGCTATGACACATCACAACCACACACTCACTTACTGTAGACATGGAGTGTTTCATTGAGCAACTTTTGTTGCTGGAGTCACTTTGCAGTAGAGGGTACTTTGAGTAAAATCGCCAATAAAACAGTGTGGTATATATTTACAGTTTTGCATAATGTTAGTTCAAGTACTATTTTTGAGAAAGGATCTGAAAAGGGAATCTTCTAGTGGGTAAACAGGCCTGTTTACCGAAAATGGTCTCCTACTCGTATTATTGTCCCATTTCATTCACTTATGCCTCATTAAAATGTAACACTATATTGTCATAATAATTAAGATGTTATTACTCAAAATGAATTCAGTGGGTTCAAGTTCTGAACACAGATTTGTCTATGACTGAAAGCTGAGATTTTTCAAATCTGAAATTCAAAACCTCAGTTGATCTATCTTGTTGTGTTAAGGAAGTGGGTTTCAGTCCTGAGCGGGTCCCTTGTTGTTGATTGTTGTTGAACATTATACACTGTGCAATCTGCTATTCTGTAAATGAGACTGCTATATCTGCGTAGTAACAGTACATTTCAGTGGAGACATTTCATACTGTTTCACAGTGTTTGGACAGGTTGCTAATTAATCTCAAAGTAACTGACAAACAGCCATACTGTAACGTCTGTTGCCACACGTGTCACATGTTGTACTGTAGGACTTGTTTATTGTATCACTGCAGTACAGTTTGGTAAAGTAAAGTATTGAAGTGTGTTTTCAACTCTGCGCGGTGCATGCATGCTCCAAGACCCACCAGTTTTCTTATTTAGATAAAATGTATGGTGTAATATTCAGGTTACAATTTGATCCAACAATTTAAAGATAACTTATTTTCTTGAAGCGTGGTGCCCAAATTAAAGATATATTCTTTCTTTATTGGAGTTTTAAATGTTATTGATTTTCACCCTAAAAAACTTTATTGGAGTCATCTCTCTCTCTAGCACATTTACCCTCTATTTGGCCATTAAATTCCTCAGTACATCTTTTCTCCAAGGGTTTCTTGCAGCGGCATAATTCTGAACAGTCAACCGTGATCACAACTTTGGCGCCTAATTAGTCCCTGAAAATCTTGTAGCGTGCATGTACCCATAGTGAGGAAACTCATCATCAGTCATAACTTTTGTTTTTGCACAACCCATTTTCAATAAAAAAAGAAACAATTCTCTGTGGAAACAGCTGGTAATTAATTAAGCCGAGCCTAGCTATCGGTCTATAAATAATATAAGCCTTTTTCTTTCCTCAGCACATTTCACAGCACGACGCAGTAATAGTGCACCTGCTCTGGGATATTTAGCCTCCCCAACAGATCTGCTACAGGACATGTTTTAAGTTTTGCTAACTCATGGAGAAGTGCAGTCCCTTTGTCACAACAACCTCTCTCAAGTTCAAACACTTCCACACACCTGGAAGCTAGCCATTGCATCACAGTGTTGCCTACGATGCAGCATAACTGAAGGCGCCATTTACACCTGGTATGTGGTCTGTGTTGTCTGAATCTGCATATGTTATCTGGATAAGGACATCTGTATTTAGTTCTGGTAGTTCTACTTTGTAATCAATGTGCAAATTACTTAAAGGTGATCTATTATATTGCATTTTCAGGATCATACTTTTATTTTGTGTTTGTAATAGAACAGGTTTACATGCTTAAATGTTCAAAAAACACTTTATTTCTCTCATACCGCCCATGACTGCTGCACCTGTATTCAGCCTCTGTCTTAAGACGCTCTGTTGGAGCGCCTGTTCCGTCTGCTCTGATTGGTCAGCAGTCTGTGTCTCGCTCCTGTTGTCAGTGTGTCCAACTTCAACAGAGCATACAGGAGGACTTTGTACAATGAAAACACAAATAAAGGCTTATAAACCAAATATGACACAACCGGACACGTTTCAGCAGCAGCTTGACCCCAAATTTGGGAGAAATTAACAACATTGGCAACCAGGATTACAGGTTTCCCTGGGGTTAGCACACAGCTACTATAGTTAGCAGTGCACAGTAATAGAATAAAGCCGCACTTTCTACTATTAAAAATCACAGATAAAGGCTTCTGTACCAAATACTACCCAACAAGACGCGTTTTAGAAGAAACGTGACCCGAAATTGGGTCGGAATTAACAAGATTGTTCTACTTTAAGTTAGTTAGTAGTGCACAGTAACAGAATATAGCAGCACTTTCTACAGTCAAACCAAATACTACTAATAACCAGACATGTTATAACAGTAATGTGAGCTGAGAAATTAACAACATTGGCCAAGATTACATCTTTCACTGCTGCTAGCTGGGGCAAGGGTCAGACCTTTAGGGGGGCTCCGCCCCTAATGACAATGTGATACAGTGCCTCGCAAAAGTGTTAACCCCCCCCCCGCGCTAAATCTTCATTCCAAAACATCCACTTCTTCAAAAGTAAAATAGTTTATCATCTGGAGAAATGTGCTGTCAGACAAGACATTTGTGAGTGGAATAAGCAAAAATGACTTAATGAGATAAAACTGACTTTTAAACATAGCTGACCTACAAATTTGTAAGGACATTATATAAACAGGAAAGATAAAGGTTCTTGCATCTTTTTTATTCACTACGTTTAGGGGAAAGGAGTCAAAAGGCGATTACAGAGAATGTTCTGAAAACCTTTCTAAAAAAAAAAA
>NC_045746.1:19883169-19885676 GCF_008692095.1 Etheostoma spectabile | reverse complement strand
GAAAAAAATTCTTCTGTGTCTTTTCTGTTGAGGAACTTTGTAAGAAAGTTCAAATGCAACCTTGAATCACATCTAATGGACTAATTTGATTGGGGCTCAACAAGATTATGTATCTTTGATGAGAATAAATAAGTTTTGATCATCCTTAAATAACACTTTCTTGAATTTCCCTTTGTGTAGTGAGTAAAACGGACTGTGGAAAATGGGGTCATGCTAGTTACAAGCGTCCCCGTCTGATCTCTAGCCTGCAGCCCCGCCTCACATGGTGTATGCTCTGGGAGGTTGCTGTCCTGAACGCAACCCCTGTAAAGTCTTGTCCTTGCTGACGCGTGTGTGGCGCCCATGCAAAGCAGAAGATGCTGTAACACGTCACTTGGCTCTGTCACGGGGAAAGAGACTGGAACGGCGGGAGGGAAACATGGAGGAGGAGGAGGAGGGTGGTAGATTGGTACTCCATCTGGGGAATACCAAATAGGCCTTGAGAAAAAAAGGGAGACTTTTTCTTCTCAGATCATAGAAATCCAGAGTTAAAAAAGACGAGAGGCAGAACAGAAACTGAAACCTCAGCCCCTGCTGGGAGGATAAGAAGACATCGCCGGGGTTTTTTGTGTACCACCTGAGACCAAGAACGTTTGAAACACTGTCAATTATTCACCATCCAGCCTGGAGGTAGAGATGGGCAGATTTGTTACTTGTGAGGCCCAATTGGTTGGCTGCCGCATAAAGATGACAAAACGTATGTGGAGGTAATAACAAATTGGCAAGATGGGATTTACAGCTCCGGCAATGAAAGCTGGAGGTGGGAAGGAATCCTCAAAGGAGCGTTTTTAAGTGCTGTGCCACCCCTCTGCTTGGTGATTGGCTGCTTCCATCAAATGACAACTGGCAGTCCATATCAACCCGGCCAATTAATGAAGAAAATGGCTGTCCTGTTTAGCTTTCCTCAGCGCAGTCTATCTGCAACAGATCTTTTTAATTGTAAAGAAATGTTCTGCAGCGCTCCAGGGACCCCTGTGCAGGGGTGGAATTGTATATATCCATCTTTTTCATATTCCCTCTCTTTTTGCTCCAGCTTTAGCATCCAGTACAAGCTGTTCTCTCCATGTTTAATTCAGCAATAGGCATGAAAGTGTTCCGCATTATCTCTCTGCTTCACTCTGAAGGAGGAGGAAGACGGCAAGATAGAAAGAGAAGGAGAGAGAGGAGGATAGAGGGAAACGGAGTAAAGAGAGAGAAGGAACAGAGAGGAAGAAGAAGAGGCCTATTAGTTATCGAGCTCGGCTTTTGTTGATAATCCAGTTAAAGCCAAGGCTCTGCCAGGCCAGCTGAGACTCCAGCAGATGTGGATGAAGTTTCCTCCTCCCAACACTGGTTAGAAGAGGTCTCATTGTACTCTGTAACCAATTTACTTATAGCAGCGCTGTCCTGCTTTCCTGCCTCTCAGGATACCTTCTTCTCTCACTGTGCAGCTCTTGCAGTGTTTTGTGCTAAAGTTCAGGATGTAAATCGTCGTGTTTTTTTTTCTTTTTGGTTTTCTTGTTATTTTAGATTTTGGGTATGCATGTTCAAATGGGTGTCTGCTATTATTTAATGCTATCCATTTTGTTACCCTTTCTCTGATCCGTGCAGTTATAGCTGTATCCTTGTATAACAGTGGTTCATATCATTTGAATAGATTTGAAACAGGCTGTTATTTATCACCAATAATCACATAAAAGGGGATAATCCTGGAAGAAATCCTGGAATCAATAAATCCTGGAATGGGAATAATCCTGGAATAGTTGACGTTTATGTTTGGTTTCTTTTCTATCTTTTTTTGGAAGTAAGTTTGGTCAAGTTTGTACTTGTACTTCTACTTCTTGGTGGTTTTCAACCATGTAACCATGATTTTTCTATTTACCGACAGTATCTATTTACTCCTTTAAACCATGGAATTTAGGTCACATGTTTCCAAATCAGCTGAGCCGCTATACAATGATTCCAAGTTCATCCTGACAATTGCTGAAATACCCTATGGGATACAAGTATCCGTGGTTGGGATTTACTGGGACCAACCCACCCTGATGTCACCCATTGGTTTAAAGCCTCAGGTTTAGCAAGTTTGTTTTCTTGGCTCAGGCAGTGACCAAATTTGGACGAAACGGTGAAGCTGGTGAGAAGCGAGGGGTGGCTCTGATTGAGAACCCAAGGACACCACGTTGGTGGCGACTTGTCAATCAAACGGTTCCCATCTACTTTATTGTCTATTTTACTCTAAATAGGACCATAATTTACAAAATGAACATTATGCTGTATTAAAAATGACTTTAAGATAGCGATTAAGACCCCAAACCTGTTAGGAATATGTTGATTGAAGCATTAAATCAAGGGAGAAGAAGAATTATTTTCTGATTGACTTAAACTATTTAGATTTCTTATGGAGCCAGAGGAGCCTCCCCCTGTTGGCCATTAAGAAAGATAGAATGCAAGATTTAAAAAAATGTTAAGGTTTATTTTTTGGGCAAAAT
>NC_045746.1:19876234-19883159 GCF_008692095.1 Etheostoma spectabile | reverse complement strand
TTCCACAGGACAGATGAAGATATAAAAGGGGAGAGAGAGAGAGGGTGAACGACATGCAGCAAAGGGCCGCAGGTCGGAGTCAAACCCGCAGAGTCTGCGTCAAGGAGTAAACCTCTATATCTGTGCACCTGCACTGCCAACTGAGCCAACCCGGCCACAGAATGCAGGTTTAAGACATTTCTGCAATGGCTCTGGTGTAGCCGCTTGCTCCTTTCACATACAAGTCTATTAACATAAAGATATTAACTGTAGCCATTAGTTTCACACACTTCTCTACGTCTGTCTGGCTGCCTTTGTGCCTGTCTGTCTTTCACTCTTTCAGCTTTCACTGTTAAAGAACCTTGATTGGTGGGTTTTATTTTTTTTCTCCTTGTCACCGCCTTCTCTGATTTTCAGACCCCTGTGTTCATTCAGCTCTTCAGTGTGAGTAGTACTCAGCGTTCCTCCCACTTTTCAGGGTATAGTCATCTTCTGTTTAGTTATTTCACACCAGATTAAAAAAAAATTCTGGAGCTTTCTTTAGTGGTCTGGGTCTACAGAATCCTTTATATCTTCTTTTTCCGACCCCCAAAATCCAGAATTAATGTGGCCCTGTATCAGCTGATGGAATGCTGTCAGCGAGCGGCGCTGTACTTGGTGACCTTAACATTGATGTTCAGACAAAAAGACTTGGGTCGGCCTGTTTTTGTTCATTTCTCCAATGAAGCCATTTTTATCGTATCTCTTTGATGAGAGACATTCAGGCTTTTATTTCCTCCTCCTGCCTCAATGACCCCAACTCTCTGTATCCCTGACTGAATCAAAAGTCTCTTTGACATAACAACTTGCACAGGAAACAGATTTGATTTAAAGTGGTGTACTACAAGAAAGAACTGCATCACCCCGGTTCTGGCATTACTTTACCCGTTCTGGAAGTAACAAGTGTAACTTTAGACCTCGGATTAATGTGAAATGAACATGAAGGACAGGACTTTGAGAAGCTCGTAGTGGCCCAATCAGGGATTTGTTTTTGAAATCTAAAACAGACAACTCTGCGCGCTGGCAACAGCACAAGGCAGGGTGAGGTGCAACAGCTGTGATGCTGAAGAGGTAATATTACTGAGTCCAGCATTTTTACATAAAAACCTCGTACAGCTTTTAATTGCATCTTGTGATTTAAATGAACACATGTGCTTTGGTCTACTGACCCACCTCTTTTTACTATTGTTTGATTGTCCTGGTTTGGTGATAAAAGTGTAATCCACCATTTACTGCACTCCTGTACTCCTGGAACATTGTCAGACTCACGGTGGACAGCTGTGCAGGACTATGTAACAAAATCTTTTCTTTTCTTCCATGTATTCTTCCTCCTTTACTGACGATACAACTTCATCGCAGACGGTTCAGCCGGAGATCGGGGTCTGTTATGCTAGTTGTGGCTAATGCAGCATCACACCATTAGCGTCAAACAGAAATGAGGAGCCACTGAGTTCTGCTCCCTCACTTCTTCGCCCCCAGATTCTTTTCATTTTTAAACTTGTTGTCTTCAGATCCAGCCATCACCGATTAATTAACACTTGAGGACATTTATCAGACTTTGCGCCGATCCCGATGGAGCCACAAATGGCTCTGTACAGATTGTTCTTCCACATACAGTAGGCCACTCCCCAGGGCCTGTAAACAGAGATTGATGTGTAAAATGTAGAAAATTCCCCTTTTAAAATCCTCCCTATCTTCGCTGACCTTTAACTTCATCACAGTTAGTATTACGCCTTCAGAGTTATGGTTTTATTTTATTGGTTTTCTGCCTTTTTCTTCTATTATCTATCCTTGCTTCTATGGCTTGTGACTTCAACTGCTCCCTGTTGTAGCTTGACTTGCCCAAAAAATAATCTGTTATGCAACATTTTTCTTGACTAAATTGTAATTTATATACTTAATACTCACTTCACAGAGCAATATGCAACTACTGTGGTCACAACGTAAAGAAGTAACATTTAATCAAGTGAATTCCTGAAGTGAATTCCTAAAGTGCCTCAATGCAGCAAGCTTAGTTTTTTTCTTAGCAAACAGGCATGCAGATCAGACATGTCATGTTTAGGCACACACCTCTAAAGCCCTCAGAGACGCATTCTTGTCATTCTTTGCTGTAGAAATAAAAAATCAACTTGACTGCCATAGATCTCTTTTGAAAAAGTCTGGCTTGTTTGGCTACAGTAGAAATGTCCGTGACGATACTAGATTTTTGTAAATAAAAAAATCCCATTCCATTGAGATGCCTCATCTCTGATGACCCCTGTCCAAGGATCCCCCCCCACACACACACACACACACACACACACGGGTAAACCTTGTAATATGGATTTGTTTTTATCTAGCAGAAGTTCAGAAAGGATTTCATTCCAGTGTTTGTTTACAGTGTTTTTGAGCTTCTATGATGTCAAATCCAGAGAGAAAAATATCATGTCTTAGCACACCGAATGACAATCAGAATCTCTGAAAGTTTTTTTTAAATCTGATGTCAGAACCTTGGAACAGAAAAATACTTTGCACATCTATTACATGAGGCCGGTAGGTGTTGAGAGAGGGATGAGTAGTTTCAAAGTTGCGAAGGAAGTCCTGCCCACTGTCTCACTTGCAACTATCGATTTAATGGCAACGTCGATATATTCTGGATGTCCACATGTTTAATCTATCCTGTTCAAAATCCACTGTTACGACCATGACAAAAGAAGCCTTATCTTCTCCCTGTGAGAGATATAAAGGAAGATTCATCCCTCCATCCGCCAGGCATTATGTCTTGCTTTTTTGCTTTTGAATCTTGTTTTGCTTCAAATAAGTGGAAAATTCCCTAAGTGGCAAATTATTATTTTTTCAAAGCAAAAAACGATATTTTCTACAGATTTCTCATTGATCAGAACCGTGGAGAAACAAGATGCACGATTTGCTTGTTTAGACTAACTGTGACTCATTTCAGGCAAATATAAAATGATTTAAAGAAGTGAAGCGGCATGGAAACAAGTGAGGTTATCTTCCCCCGCAGGCAGAGTTACTTTTCTCCCTTCTTCCAATCAAAATCAGTCTTCATGACTGAATAGAAGATTACAACACTTTTTTTTATAGTGCAAAGCCCTGCTGTGTTGGAAAACAGACCAGCTTCCATCTTTGCTGCTTCTTTTGAGAGTGAAAACCACAGGAGAAGAAAAAAGCTCACCCTTGAACGGCTTCAATATCAAGTCTGTCAAAGATTCCATCTAGCTCTTATCAGAACAGAAGACAAAAGTAAAGGTTATTTATTGATCAGGGGTGGAAAATCTATCCTGGAAATCCAGAGTTCTCACGCAAATTGAATTTGCTCAGCAAGTTACTTTGGCATCGAGTAATGCTGCTCATTAACTATGCCCTTGTAGCCGAGCTGCACCAATCACATCGTTGTATCTGAAGTAGGCGGGGCCAGAGGCGAGCTTAACAGATGACAGTGTAATCTACCAGTAAGCCCCGCTGGTAGCTAAGCGTATGGGCCTTTGGAATCGTCACCCCGTGTGTTGTTAGTAGTATTATCCAATTACGTGCAGTGAGCTTTTAAAATGCACGGTTGGTGCCGCCCCTCGAGATGGGCGACTTTCGTTACTCGATGCCAGACTATTGATCTTTTAGATTTGGGTCTGGATTTTCAGGCTGGGGAAAATCAAGGCTTAATGCCTAAAAAGCATCAGACTAAAAACCAACCTAACTAAAAGGCTCGAGGCTTTGAAAATCTTGTCGATAAACGGTGAGTCAGATCATTTCAGTGTTCAGCCTCTGTTTTCTTTATACCATACTGTGTGTGGGAATAAAATACAAAAAAATGTCCCGCTCAGTAACTCTAAACTACAGCCTATTCAGCTGTGAGAGTGGCAACATTTTGCCTGACAAACACATTACCTGTTATTTCTTTTTTTAAAGATACCAATTTTGTGGAAATGGTGTCAAATGATAGACGTCTCATTTTTGGCTGAAACTCCTAAAGTGCTGCCTGACATTCATTTCTTGTCACCCCAGATAAACTGTGATTCGAATCCGTGTGTAGGAGTCAGAGTTTGTCTCTTTTTCCCCCTCGTGTTTCACTACTTTCTTATCAGAACTGTACATATCGCAGCGAGAAAACCTCCATCATCTCTCAGGTCAGTGGTCAGCAAAGATGACTCGACTGATATTTGGTTGCCGTGGTATTTTCCTCAAGGGGAAAATTGAGACTGATGGAGGTCATGTTTGGCTGTTAAATGAGCACATCACTTTACACGGAGAGAAGATCTATATTTATGTGTGTGTGTGTGTGTGTGTGTGTGTGTGTGTGTGTGTGTGTGTGTGTGGTGTGTGTGAGTGTGGGTTTCAGCTTGTGTGGTGAGATGGAGTTTTTTTTTTTTTTTTTTCCCAACATCACCACACTAACTAAACGGACTCTGGAGCTTAGAGCGCATTTTGGTGATATTCCTTGAATTTCAGGCCTTTTGGGGTCTAATGAAACTCCAAGTGCTTTTTTTGACAAATTAGGCAGTCTGTATTGGACCAGAGTGAACAAGAACTCATACTCCGAATGAAATTTGTGACTTTTTTTCTAGAGTCTCTTTCATCTTGGTTTCCTAGCTAATCATGGATGCGTATGTAGGTCTGTCGACACAAGGCACCTTCACTACGGCATAATGCCAATTAGGCAAGTGCTGCTGTATGACTTATTATTTGACATTTTGGAAAATAGTCTTTTTGGCTTTCTTAGATGTACAGAGAGTGGTATGATAATCTCCTCTTACTATCTCCAACTAAACAAACAAGCTTATATTCCAAAATGTCAAGCTATTCCTTATTGAAAATGAAAGTGAACAAATGTACTCTATCAATTGAGTTTTCAAATGTTTTTACATCCTGCTTGGTATTTGACAAAGGTGATTGCCAATTGAATTTTGCTTTAGGTTTTCGTTGGTGTTCATTAGAGTCTGTATGTGTGTGTCTGTTGTGCGTCATTGTGTGAGTGAATATTGTAGAAGTCAACAGGTGTTGATTAGCTGCCTAGTTTAGGAGAGGCACTGCACTGTCCTTAGTGTGTGTGTGTGTGTGTGTGTGTGTGTGTGTGTGTGTGTGTGTGTGTGTGTGTGTGTGGTGTGTGTGTGTGTGTGTGTGTTGAGCTAGTGTGTGTGAGCTAGTGTGAGTGTGCTCGCATGTGCTATGTGTGCATTTTTTAGAGTCTGTTTTAGTGTATTTTGTATAAGACCACAAACTTTACTCTTTACTTTACTTTAGGCAACAAAGACTACAGCAGAAATAGATTTAATTGCACATTTTATGTGTGAGTTGGGTATCTGCAGATGTTTCCACGTCATTTATTTGCCCTTCTCAGAGCATTTGTGATTCCATTACAATATGCAGCAGCAATTAGCATAATGTCATGCACACATACTGTATGTATCATGATGTTTGTATCGGATCAACACTCCACTAGAGATGTTATGCACCGTGACCCTGTGACAAAAGAGAAGAGTGAGACACAGAAGAAGAGGGAGAGGTGAAAGCTAGAAATTCACACACTTCACACTTCTTTCCCACTCTCATAAATATTACTGTCACTGCAGGAGACAGATTGCTGTTCATCTCCACTTTATCTCGCTGGCTCAGATTTCGCTGGCTCTTATCCGTCAAAGTTGATCTTCCTGGCACTGCAGTCAAATATACTGTTACTTACTTATTAAACTGTTGTTTTTTTTTCTACCTGTGGCCAAAAGAAGAAGACTCCTTATCCCTCTTACTTTTTAAGGCGCCTTATCTGAGAAATTAAAAGGCTTAGTAGAACAGGGTGATTTAGTATCTACAGGATCGATACTCAATGAGGCTGCACTTTCTTTCTCCTTTCACAACAACTGCCCCAAGATTGTGTTTTAATTTAGTGACCAGTGTCACTGCAATTGTACTTAAGCAACAAGATAAAGGTTTTGTAAGGTTTAATTTTGCATCATGGAATAGTATGTTACTTTTTCTTTTAAGTTTTTTTCCATGTTCAGTTAGGAAACAAATAAATCAAATATATTAGAACAAAATCACACAAAAATTGTAACAAAATAAAGAGGTCCTTGTTGCCTTTTCCCTCGATGTGTGCTAGCTTACTTGTGTTGGTAACCTTTGGCAGAGACAAGTTCAGTTTGACATAATTTCAGTGAAAGAAATCAGTTGAGATCGGACAAAAAATTTGACTTTTCAGTGAAAACAGGATGTAGTGTGCAATACTGCACATGCGTTTGTCATGGATGCAGCAAAACAGAAACAATTCCTGAAACATAAAAAAAGGTTATGGCTGGCAGTTTTTGTGTTTTGTGTCTTTTCTAGACACACATTTCCCAGACATCAGACGGACATAGAGGTCTTAGCTCTCCTTATATAAATTACATAGCTTTTAGTGTTGGTGATAAATGCTAGCTAGATGTAGCCGTCATTATAAACCACTTTAGGGAAGAGCATCCACAAAATGGGGCTTGCAGCTTAATACCTGCAGAAAGAATAAAGGGCACGTTCCAAACGGTGTGCGCTGCTTTGCTGCGGTTTCCTGGTTGCGTGGAACGGTGTGCAATGGACTTTGAGTTATGTTTTTTTCTCGTTTGGTGGGTGTGTCTCTCGTTTATTGGCTGTGTCCAACCCGTTCTCACTTCCAACTCGTAAAATACGGATGCTTGGTCAGTGTCTCAGAGCGTCAGATACTGTACAACGCAAAAAGCACCCTTCCGCATCTGTATGGAATGCACCGGGCAGAGCAGCACCTCTGTGGCACATTAAAATAACGTAATATTAAAGTGACAACAGTAGCGAGTGGTTTAAAAGCCCGAAATTTGCATTTTGGAAGCGTTTAAGGATGGTGGATAGGTTAAAACGACACAGGACTTTCACCCCGGAAGCCGGGGTTTCTGTCCCGCGTGTCACTGAA
>NC_045746.1:19862153-19876224 GCF_008692095.1 Etheostoma spectabile | reverse complement strand
TTTTTTTTTAACCCCACCCACGATCTTTACCTAAACCCAACTGTCGCATTCTTCTTTTCCTAAACCCAACTGTCCAGTTCTTGTCCTGCGTCTCACGGAAAATGACCTTTTATAAGCCCACCCACGATCTTTTCCTTAACCTAACTATGTCAGAAGTTAAGCCAATAGTCCTGACCCAAGCCTGTTTAGATAAAGCGTGTTTTGAAATGAGCTGGGAGTGAGAATGTGTCGCTGTGTCACAGGTGGTACCCATTAGCAGAGACCTGTATGTAAACCTGTGGTAATAAAAAAGGCCGAGCGCTGTGACAAAGGATAGAGCCTTCAGCACCAGCCTTCAGCAGAACTGAACATATATACAGGATATTAATATATACACACACATAGTGTACACATATATGTATCTTTATATGCTGCAATAAAAGTAATCTACGTGTCCAGATGGGGCTCAGTTTTTTTCACTTGGAAGGGATTCAGTTATATTTCTGTAGACGCGTGTCTCATGGACGAATCCTATCACTCTAAAAGTACCAAGCCTCTTGGCCATCTCTCTCTCTCTCTCTTTCTTTTTCTTTCTACAACCGTGCTACTGCGAGCGCCGAAAGACAATTGAATACTTATTAATTAATAGGTGCACCTGGATGTGCAGCAGAGGCCTTCATTGCTGTCGTGTGGTTACACATTCCGCCTCTCTGCTGAATCCGTCGGCTCAAAGCACACTTTTCATTTCACCGCCAGCTCTTTCATTCCTCGCTGGTCCCTTCTGCATTCTATTATAAAAGAAGAAGCATAAAACAACAACAAAGGGAACGGAAGGAAGAAAGGGGAAAAAAGATGATGTATACATTAGACATAAATGCTTCCCTTTGACATGGCATTGGGTCTTCTCCTGGCTGTCCTAATTTTCTCAATTTGTCCTTTTTTCCTTTGTATCCAACGGGGAAAAAAAGTTTTTGATCTTGTTGGTAGAACGAAGTCAATTAACCTGGATTGGCGTAGTATATCATTTTTGATAGAATTATATTTATTATTCATACTTGCAGTTTCACTATGTGAACTTGTCGTGTGAGGGCGATAAATGGTGGCTCGATGGTGTTTTAAGCCCCCAACGTTGACTTCCAGGCAGCGCTGCGTCCTTTGACTTTAAGGCACCTAACCCTAACATTACATTTCATGTCATTTAGCTGACGCTTTTATCAAAAGCGACTTACAATTGCTATATATCAGAGGTTGCACGCCTCTGGAGCCACTAGGGATTAAGTGTTAAGGGACACATTGGTTGAAAATCAAACCCAGATCTCCCACACCAAAGGCATGTGTCATATCCAGTGCGCCATCACCACCCATAACCATTGCCTAATCTTAGTGCCTCCCAGGCAGCGCTGCCTGGAAGGCGATGTTACAGGCCTTAAACACCAAACACCAAATTGGTGCAATCAGCCAATAACTACAAGTGCTGTTTCAACTCAGTTTCATACAAGCAATATCAAAACATCCATATAGCTCCAAGGGTTCTAAATCCTAAAACATCACTGCTGTTGGAGGAGCTAATTTCAAAGCTCTAATTGCCGTTGAATCATTAATCTATGTTATTATGAAGCAGTAAAACCGACATTTACTGTATATTTACTGAATTCTTTTTCACTGGTACTCTGTACATTTGGGAGTCATGATCTTTGTGTATTCAAGCAGCACGACACATGGTGTAGCTAATTGCTGCTGTTGCGGAACTCATTGAGTAATTACAACCAGAATCAGAGACACTTTGTTCTCCAAGTACAATGAATGTACAAAAATTTGTCTTGGTGAAGGTTCTCGGGGGAATAATACCCTCTAAAAAACCTGTTCCCTGAATTCATTACGTTAGTCATCATCTCATACAGTTTTAATTTGCCAACATGAGTCTAGTCTCTCCAGAGGCAGGAAGCCGGAGATCTCTCGGCGATGCCTTCGCAGACAAATCCAGAGCTGCTCGCCAAACAATTACTGACATGAGATGATTTATGAAGCAGTGAGATATTCACTGTTGTGTTGTGCTTCTGCAACATCTTTGATGCTAAACATTGACTGCTGTGTTGCTTCTTCCCTCCAATTCCCAGAAACCTGTCAAATCACCTGTCAGTCGGACAATGTAGGCCATACTGTGTGGTGTCTTTTTTTTCTATGTCGGTTCTCTCAGTGATCTTGTTTGGTAAAATGTTCAGAAGCGGTGACTGACTATAGAGCTCTTTAGAATTGGATAGCACTGGCTAATCTGTTACTAAAATTGTAAGAAAAAAAGCTTTTGCTCTTGGTTAACCCTGTCTTCGAGGAATTACGTTTTTGTTCACTATTATTTATTAACAATTAGCCCCACCACCTCCTCACAAATCCGTAGTAGTATATACAGATGTATGTAAAAACAAACAAATATTGAGTCTAAATACAATCCAGGTAGCGATTACATTTGCCATCACAACATAATTAGAAAAAGGTTAGTAATAATGGAACTTGGGCAACGTGGTTGTCTTGGTAGCTTCTAACTTTCAAACTAGTGATATAATAAATTGTGTTGCATAATTAAAACCTTGCCTAACCCATCATACAATAATGAGCAGTGTAAACACAGATGTTCCTGCAGCTCCATTAGCAAAAATAGCAGTTTAAAACTCACCTGTCAATGCTCTGGAGGTGTAGTTGTGCATTACTGAAGTAGTTTGTGATTGCATCAGTCATTGATGCATTAAAGGGTAACTACTGTTTTTTTTTTTTTAAACCTGGGCCCTATTTTCCTGTGTATTTGTGTCTAACATTTCATGGTACCTGCTCGACTAGACTTGACTCTACTCGCCTTTTTTGGTTTTACCATTATGAAAAAAAGTCCCTGGTACCTGCTAACAGGTTATTTTTTTAGTATCACCTCCATTGAGGATCCAAGCGAGCTAAGGTGATACCAAAAGGTGACGTGGAAACTTGCAGACCACTGATTGGTCGGAGAAAGTGGGTAAGCGGCGTAAGAGACTGATGGGAACAACATTGGTCTAGTATTATTTATTTTATTTTTATTTTATTTAACCTTTATTTAACCAGGGAGTCCCTTGAGATTGAAATCTCTTTTTCGAGGGAGACCTGGCCAAGACGGCACACCAGTTACAATATAAACAGAAATACAGCAGAGTCAAAAATCACACATAGAGGAGAGGAACAGGTCACATGTGGCCTTTTTAATAGTAAGCAAGATCGCTGCAATTGCTAGCGGTGAAACAAGCTACAATGTAAGTTAATTCAATCAGGAAAGACTTTGTTGCAAAGGTTTATTTGTCACATATGTACGATATGTACAGAGTCTTTGGCGATTAGACTCTATTTCTATGTAAATGATTTTATAAGGGGTAGAGAAGCCATGAGTAGGGATATCCCCTGATGGAGTCTGGACACTGGTGGTGGTGAAGGAGCCTGAAGGCCGGATGGAAGGAGCCGACGGGAGCGGTCCGCTGGAGGAGGACCCAGGGTGTCATGGATGACAATGACCGGAGGTGAAAGGCTTGCACGTTTTGCCTGAAATGACAACTGACAGCAGCAGCGAGAACAGATTTAAAGCAGCGATGCAATGTTGTGATTGGCTCGTGGAGTTGATGGCCAATTCTGGTTGGTTTAACTGAAAAGTGAACACCCCAATTCAGCTGATCAGTTTAGGACAAGAGAGAGGTGAATGAAGTATAGAAGTCTTCCTGAAAGAATTCATCCTGAGCTTCATTAGGGCAGTCACAAAAGTGCTCATTTTGTCACTGACCGGCTCATAATAATATTCTACGTGTCTGAGAGCATTAGATGAATGCAACAATGCGATAGCTCACAGAGACTGTGGCAAAATCTGGTCGGTTTCACTGAAAGAGTAAACGCCCACATTGAGCTTATGACAATGCAGCTGATTGGGTATGAACTTACGCTGAGCTTCATTATTACTATGAACTGTATTTTCAGTCACATTGTGTTTTCTCTGCATACAGTTTGAACTTTTTGTCAGTACGGTCATAGCGGGTCACTTCTATTCTTCTGTCCAACCAAGTGTTGACTCGTCTCCCTCCGTGCTTACTGACTTTTCCATTGCAGTCATAGAAATGCTGAGTCACACCCATCCTTACAGGCTTATCTTACAAACCACCTTGTGTTACCCTCTCCTATTCACTTAAATATTCTCTTATCTACGGGTGCAAAAAGCAATATTTCCCTCTTTCTCTTTTGAGGTTATTTTTTGTTTTTATTTCTATCATTTAGTATCTCGACAACATCCTAATGCCTTTGACCCTGCACTCTTTACTGCTGGATCCTTGTTCAGCCATCTTTCTGTTTGTGGAAAATATTCAATTAACACACAACATTAGCCTTGCAAAATACAAGTAGAAGTAAAAGCAAATACACCTAAATGATCATAGAAATGAAACAACAACAGATGGTTTAAGGGAAAAAATGACAACTAAATCTTTCTGTGGCTGAGTCCTCTTTAATGTAGATGTTGTTTAAAGATGTTAGTTTCTAAGTGATAGCCTCAATTTGAAGGAAAAGAAGAGAAATGATTGAAGATGCCTTCTCTGACAAAAATGACTGCTGGCAAGCGAGAAGAAGACATCATTTAAAAAAATATGAGTCATCCTAAAATGTTCACGTTGAGAGAGTAATCCTGTTTTTGGAAATATTGACTATTACATTGCAGGTATAAAATATGTTGTCAGGGTCAGTATGTGTCAGACTGACAGGTATTAACAGACTACTGCTGTAGGAGCCCCTGGCATTACAAACCGATAACGACTTCATTTAATTACTATTAAATATTTCAGTATCACTTTTTGTTTTAGTGGCCCCTAACATTGGAAGGAGTTTTGAGTTGCAGTTCCACTAAAACTTTACATCCAAGAACCAAACAGAAAGCAGCTAAATACTACAGATTCAATAATAATACATTTAGTCATGGACGAGGACTTCCCCAAGGAACACGAGGTAGAAGTTGATATATTCAAACAAGCAAAGCAAAGGCATTCATTTAAAACAGACAATCATTTATTTGTATCTGTTCAATTGAAAATTCATCAAATGATAAACATAATAATATACAGTATATTGAGAAGATATAACCACACACACTCATGGGGCTGTGAAGTGGCAGGTGCGAGGAAGCCTATCGCGGGCAAAACCCCAATCGTAGCACGGCCACTCACCCCATTGGCCAGTTCACAAAGGTTAATTAGCACTTTCACCTCGATGCACAAATAACTATTATTTGCAAACTTTTCACACACAAATTATTGGGGAAGAAGGGATGAAATATACAACAAAGAAACGCCACACCAAAATGTAAACAAAGAAAATTAGCCCAAAACTAGAATGGCAGAGCATTGTGTTTTATCTCGGCTGCTTGTTCGCTAGAACAACGATGACTCAGAAGGGACATTTTCACATACTGGTGGAATTTCCAGCAGTATGGGAGTTGTAACTGAGAAGGGTCTGGGGATGATTCATTCACAGCCAGTTTCCAACAGACAACGCTGGGCGCAATTGGACAGACCTTCAACCAATCAGACCATCAACAGGTTGCTGCGCTACGGTGTCCGTCATGTTGAATGTATACACAAAAAGCTGGTTGCCGTCATCGTGTAAAGCCGTGTAAAACGGTTGTGATTGCTACCTCAATTTGGAAAAATTGGAACTGGGGCTTGAATGGGTTGGTCAGTCTGAATTGCAGAGGAAATCTCAAACTATGCCAGAAGTTCCTCAGGGTTTTCCCAGGCTAGGAACCCACAGATATTCAACAAATTGAAAAAAAATGTAAATACTAACTTGAATAAAAATCTGAATGTTAACAGATAATCCAAGCACAAAAAAACAAATCCACAGATTCCGTTTGGGTCTGATATGCGATCCTGTGATTCTCCCGTGATCTTGTGAGAAACACTTTTAGCCTCACAGACCTACTACCGTGGCTGTGGATTCTTTGTCGTGTTGCAGATTGGTCGGCATGCTTTATGAATGCAATTTGCAACTTTTGATGTACTCGCTTGTTCTATATTAAAAATTCCATCCATGTCACTTAGACAAAAAGCGTTTGCTGGATATGCTGGCCTCCATTTCAAAATTCTGTAAACAATCTTACATCCATTAATGTTTTCATTATTTTGTAGGCAACTGTGTTAAAATACCCAAGAACTGTTCTGAACTATTCTTTTCTTAAACTTCTACCATGCTATAATACTGCAGATGATGCTGGTTTAACCCGACCAATTTCTCTTTTTAACATAAAACGCATGAGATACGGTTTGACCTGGCTGTGTTGTATTAATGGATGCATTAAAGTTTTCATTGGAAGGCACTTTAGGTTAATGGAGGCTGTGCTGTGAGACGCTCTCCTTATCATCACACAGGTTTGCACCTCAAAAGCGAGCCTTGCATTGCAATCTGCATCACAGATGCTTCTACTGCATCTCCTCGGCTTGCCACTCTCAAATCTCTTTTTGTCCTCATTTTTCCTTCTTTCATATCTCTCTCTCTCTCTCTCTATTTCCTTCAAATACCCAAACTAGAATTTGTTATCTTTTTATCCACCCAACACACCTCCCCTGTCACGTTAGCTAGAACAAGATTCCTGAGCTATCTCTCTCTCTCTTTCTCTCTCTCTCTCTCTCTCTCCTCCTCCTCCTCCTTAGTTTTCATGACGCGTCCCCTCTCTCCATCTGTTCAGCAGATAAAAGGAGGCTCAGGTCTCTGTCTGCAGGGGTTTAAACGTTCTTTTTGATTCCGGCTCAAGGAAGGAATGATTCCAAGCAAACGCCCGGGCAACTGCTATCTGTAGCGAGATGGTATCAGACGACAGGTATTTAGCATTGTGGGCACTGGCTGAGGATCAGTCAAAGTTATTTACAAGTTTTTAGTCAAGTTGTTCATTATCTTTAAGCAACTTAATAAAGCTCTCAATTGTCCCACCTTATGTCTACATGTTTGTTTTACAAACACATATGTAAATGTACTGTACCTCTTGGACAAGCTGAAGTATTCTGTTACTTAGCATCGAATAACAGGGCCCAATTGCAGAGAGCAATTACAGATGTTACATAGTTTTGGATGTGTAATGTTGAGGTTTAACACATTTTGGGACCTGTAATGTTGAAGTTTAACACAGTTTTGGATGTGTAATGTTGAGATTTAACACAGTTTGGGACCCGTAATGTTGAAGTTTAACACAGTTTTGGATGTGGAATCTTGAGGTTTAACACAGTTTTGGATGTGTAATGTTGAGGTTTAACACAGTTTTGGATGTGTAATGTTGAGGTTTAACACAGTTTTGGACCCATAATGTTGAGATTTAACACAGTTTGGGACCCGTAATGTTGAAGTTTAACACAGTTTTGGATGTGGAATCTTGAGGTTTAACACAGTTTTGGATGTGTAATGTTGAGGTTTAACACAGTTTTGGATGTGTAATGTTGAGGTTTAACACAGTTTTGGACCCATAATGTTGAGATTTAACACAGTTTTGGACTTGCAATGTCCAGTAGCCTCATGACTGCAGCACTTTTAGAAGTAATAATTATGATATCGGTGCGTCAAAATCCCATTCCAAGCTAAGAATGATAGACTTTTCTATATTTCTGTGCTTTCCGCCATGCTTCATCCTCCCTGTAGTTCATAATGTGCTGTTAACACTCCTCCTGGAAGAGAATTAGTGTTCTTGTTACAAACAAAAGCTCTATTTGCATCCCTGATTGAAACAAAGTGCCCCAAACATGCCTGGTGTTATCCAGAATATGTGACTGCACCTATTTTCACATCCTGCTCTAAAGGTAATCACTGTTATCCTTTCGCTCCTCTTTGTCATTCCTTGCATGCCACTTAATGTCAGTTGCTAAAAGACAAAATGCTCTGTTTAATTTCTTCAGCTTAACATTTGTTGTTTTAGGTTGACGCTGCTATAACACAGAAACTTTTTTTTTTTTCATGATTGAGGCTAATTGTAGCAGTATATCATCACTGTGGTTCACTTTGATAAAACAAAGAAACAGTTTTAATTGAAGAGTTCGGTGGATAATAGACACTATTTTATGATGAAATGACTCATGCTCAATGTAAATATACTTACACAGTAGCACAGACACCCCCACCACTGCTGTCACCAACTGTACAGCTGAATGAATGCTTTCCATATCCATCATCAGTCATTACGTTCACTGCGGAGGCGGGTGATTTTGTTGTTTTCCTTTTTCTTCTATATTTCCCCCCCCCATTTCACATCTTTCCACATTGCCCCAGTCACGTTATTTAGTTTTGCATTTGAGCAATATTAAAGTGAGACGGATTTATTAAAGAAATTGGTTCTGAGTTCAATGTACGGACCTCGAGGTTGTGAGTGGCACTGATGACGGTAAACAACAGGAAATTGGGTATTAAAATAAGACACCAGGGGTTTTGATGCATGGTGGGAAATGATGGAGTAGCTTCAGTGAAGAAATGACAGAGCTTTCCATCTAAATGAATGCAGCAGAGACAAACCTGCAGTGTCTAGATCATCGCTTCCGGTAGTGCCTATGCTCTATCTGTTTGGTGGATTCCTTGTACTTGTACTTGACTCTGAAAAATGGACTTCCACTTTAAAGTATCTTTAAGGTTTGAAAAATCCCCCTGTTCAACACTGTCATTAACTGGGTGAAATGCCCAGACCAAAGACATATTTTTCTGGCTGCATCATGCCATTAAATGGAAATATTCTTTGTGTCTTGTGCATAACTTCATACAAATACTCCAAAGTGTTGATCCACTGAAACCCAAACAACTACAGTCCTTCACTCATTTGAACAAAACTTGCAGGTTTTCTCCTCTGTCACAATCTGTTTTGTGACCCTTTTGGCTGCAGAAACTCTCTGAAATTCCGATAAAACTGAATTAACGTGGAATCAGTGAGGAATAATAACTATTCTTCCTTTCTGAAAGGCTTGCCTTTTTTGTATACAAATCTTTGATCTATCAGTAACATCCAGGAAGGTATAATCCTCTAATCTCTCCCCTTCTTGCCTGTTACCACAGCCAAATATTTCCTATGATCTTTCCTTCTTACTCGTTTGTCTTTCAGTGCTGTGGGATATTTTCTCTCAGCGTTTAAAGATTTTAGTTCATGTTGTCGCTGATATTGTGATGTATCTGTGGCTTTGACATATGAAATCTGTTGGGTCTTTTCCCAAATGTATACACACTTGACAAACACCAGAGGGTACGTTGAAATCGGCAACGCTGTTTGCGGTTTAAAAAAAAAAAAGATTTTAATACGGCTTCCAATTCAGTTTTAATCCCACAATTGTTATCCTGACAGTTGTGCATGTGTTTTGTCTGCACAAACAGTCTGCCATTCTCTGCTGAAACGATGTGCCTTTATCTTCAAAAAAAAATGCAAGGGCTTGGCTCGTTTATTGCCACTCACTCAGTTAATAGCTCCGCCGATCATTATGCATTAACTTGTAAACAATACAGATGTCTTTTTCAAGGTATTATAGAAATCTTTTTAAATGTTGGATGTCGGACCTTTTAAGATTCCCTTGACTATAACTTTGTTGTCATGCTCTTCCCACCTGCACCGAGACCCTGAGTGGTTATCCATTTTCTCATGTTGTTGTTTTCTCTCCTGTGTTTAGGATTTAAAAACAAGTGAAACAAATGTTTCTTTGCCCGGATAGCAGGCGATCAAAGATTATTTTTATATTAGATTTATTTTATTTTTTTATTACTGAACTTACACTTAACTCAAATTTATGTTCAAATTTAGAATATTTGTTGACATCCCTGTTGTTGAGTACTTCTGAATTCAATGCATTGTTTAGTTTGAACATTCTTGTTTGGATATTTATCTTAAGTCTTTAATAACTGTACTAGGACTGGAAAAAACCCTGTTACGTATTATGGTCTTTAACAGGACTTGATTTGTTCTGGACTACGGTCTTGTCTTGGTCTCAAATTACTTTCTACTTGGTCCTGGACTTAGACTTGGACTTAACTAGGACTCTCCAAAGTTGGTCTTGACCACAGCCCTGCTTTCATGTCTCACAACCAAGAATACAAAAATGCATCTGAATCACAAATCAGAAAGCCTTTATTGTCATTGCATAGAATACAAAATTAGTCGTGACACTCAGGTGATGCATTCCAACATATAAAAATCATAAAAAAACACAAGACAAAGGACATTCAGTGGGATACAGATGCAATAAATCGATAAAGCAGGTGCTTAGTGGATTGCAGGATGCAGTAATTACTTGATCTTTTGTGAAAGTTAATGAGAAATGACAATCTCTACCTGAGGAAAATAAGAGGACAAAGAAAAGTTTTTGTGTGTAGGTGGATGATCCAAGCCAAGGAAGACTGACATGCAGGCCCGTTTTCTTACATTAGGATGTATATTAAGTGGAGACGTTAGCGCACAAAATCAAGAGTCATGCGAGGGTTGTGGTTATTTTTAACATACCTAAGCAATGTACCCGTGAAGATGAAGTGAGTATAATTGAAGGTTAATTTCACTCTTTGACAGCTCAGTGTTCAATTTAATACTACCACTGTGGTTTGAAAGCAACTGTCATTCATCCTGGCAGGAGTGAGGAGATTTTTTTGTGTTAGATATAGATCATCTAGGTTAATTCTCTGTGGTTCAAACCCCAGTGCAGCGACACTGTACGTGTATTTCCACACTGCTGGAGTAGTTTACAAGAGGTTGTATGAACTGTCATCCCTCTGAGTTCTGTTGTAAGTTAACAACACAAAAGTATGTGCACTCTTCTCTGTTGTGCTTAGCAGTGAGGAACACATGAGAAAATACTAAAAAGTACAGTAAGTCTGTACTCTTTGAAAACTCCAAAACATCCATCATTGCATACGTTTAAAAGCTGCCCACATATAACTAACCAGTCAGATTCTTTACTTCACTAAAAGTACTAATGCCACACTTTAAAGCATACTAAATCTCCTGCACTGTATGTTGCATGTAAGTATCATCAGGAAAATGTACTTAAAGTATTAAAAGAAAAAGTATTCATACAGAAAAATCCTCACATATCAGAAACAGGAAAATCAAAACATCAAAGAAGAAGATCAAAACAGTTCTAAGAATTGGCTAATCGTTTCAGCTGGACTACATTGTTGGGTAGTTAAATTAATAATAAAACATAGTATTTTATAAACTAAATGTCTTTTTTGTGCAGATATCTTAATTTGTAAAGTAACTAAAGCTGTCAGATGAATGTAGTGGAGTGAAAAGTACAATATTTCTTTCTGGAAGGTAGCGGAGTAGAAGTAGAAAGTGGCATGAAAAGAAAAGACTCAATTAAAAAGTACAAATACCTTTAAGTTTGTACTTGAGTACAGTACTTGAGTAAATGTACCTTGTTACATTCCACCCCTGTCTCTAACCAACCGATATTTTCCATATGGACTCCGTGTGGGTCCATATGGAGCTGGGTCTAACCAATTTTTTCCTCCGCATGCAAATCTAAAAGCCTATTATGATAATTTATTGTTTTTTCTTTCTTTTTTATGTGCATTTATTTGCCCATTTATCTTTCTTGTCTGGTGAAAACCTAAGCCATACTGTATCTGTATGCTCCCAGTCACTAGTGGAACAGATGGGTGTTTATGGGGTGCATGGTGGCCAAGCACTATGCTAAACTGTGTCTCAGTTGTTATGTCTAAAAGAATTCATAGATACATACTAATTGGGTAGCCTTTAGTCAATTTTCGTAATTATTTCCTGGAATATGACATTTGGAGAATGGCAATTTATTTAAGCCCCTGGAAGGTTTTTAATTCTCCTTCACATTTCCTTGCAAATTAAATATTGTATCTTTTTAAACATTTTGTTATATGTATAAATCAAGAAACCAACTTATTATGTTCATAACCATTCGCACCTTCATATTTGTTAGAGAATAAATGTATACATAGAATAAAAACAAAAGAAAGAGAAAAGTCCATCCATCCATTCATATTCGTTGGCATATCTGCTGTCGGGTTGTGTGTGGGGGGGCAGCAGGGCACCCCAAACTTCCCTTTCTCGTCATGCCCAAACGTTAGTGATTGATTATTTCACATCCAGCGTGACTCTGGGCAGATCCACTAGTTTTAAACTTCAAAAGAGTACCCGCCTTCAAGGAAGTTAACACTTGTCACTGGAGAGAGGCCAGACTCTCTGAACAAATAAAATGTACGAGTAGGACCTGCCCCCCCCCCCCCAATAACGTGCCTGGAACACCACCCTCGGGGGGCGCCCGGGGGCATCCTTACCAGATGCCCCATCCACCTCAGCTGGCTCCTTTTGGCGTAAAGGAGCGGCGGCTCTACTCCGAGCTCCTCTCGGATGACTGAGCCTCTCCCCCTATCTCTAAGGGAGACGCCAGCCCCCCCCCCCCCCCCCCCCCCCTCCTGAGGGAACCCATTCTGTGCGCTTGTACCCTGGATCTCGTTCTTTCGGTCATGACCCAGCGTTCACGATCATAGGTGAGAGAAAAGTAAACTTTGGATTTCTCCACAAGTAGAAGTTGCGTTCATGAGGCACTCAGATGACCCCCACATAACAACCCACCCCCTCCTTCTGTGCCACCAGACTCTGAAAGCCGTCCTCACACGATCAAATGAACTGAATTTAAACAGCCAACGCTCGGGGAGTTTAAATGAACTGCTCGAAAAACAAGCAAGATGCAGACGTGCTCTTAAGTTATTGAGTTCGTTAAGCAATTAAGTTTTTCCTGTCAAGTTTTATTTTCATCAAGAACACATCTCGGTTACACCTCACACACACACACACACGAGTGCCTGTCTTTAACGGAATGAGAAGGAGGAAGGTTACTTGGATTGAAGTTGGAAAGTCTGCTAATGAACTGCTGTCGCTGTCATTTGTCTTCCGATTTAAACTGATTTAGAATAAAAGACTTTATTTAATTGGATTTTTAAAAATTGTGGCATTATCATTACATGAAACACACACACACACACACAAACAAAGACATGCAGAAGTGTGTGTATATATTGACAAACACCCTAATAGAGTTAATGAGCACATTTACATGTAGGCTAATCTTTTTTCTATAGGGACTCCAATGAGGTAAACACTATGTAATGATTGTCTTAATTAGTGCAATGTAATCATTTAATGATAATTGTATAATAATAGTATTATAAACAGTCATTACAGTAAGCATAACCGATTAACAAGATTAACACACATTGTTTTCTGCTCCATTTCTTCATATGGGTCATCATGGTAAACGCTTTACTTTGACTCACTGATTGTTGCAAGAAATAAAAGATCTTATTCTTTCTGCCCGAGACATGTGATGTCGATGTGCCGCAGGTTCAACTCCATCCTGTGGAACGTTACTGCTTATCATCCCCCTTCTCTCTCTCTCTCTCCCCTTTCAAGTCTGTCCCATCCACTTAAAGGCCTAAAAATTAAAAAATTAAAAAATCTTTATCAGCAGATTTGTGGCTTTCCAAACTCACTTTCCAGCACATGTTGGAACCAAAATGTCCCCTGCATATTGGGACCTGAAACGTTCCCTTGTTTTGTCTCGAGCCGCGTCAGAGTCTTGTTGGTGTTGTTGCAGCTGGTTAAAACAAGACATCAGTGAAAGTCAGGAAGTAGATTACTGAATGCATTTTAAATTCACTTTGTGAACTATGTTGTTATTATATCCTTCAAACCCTGCAAATGATCAAACCTTTTCAGCCTCCAGTTGTATGTGCTGCACTGATTCTGTCGACCACAGCAGAAACTGCATTAAAGGGAGGTCAGCAGCATGTTTGTGAGTGAAAGGAAAGGTGCTTTTCTTCCTTCTCTACAGCCCAGAAAACTAGAAGTTGGAGAACTTTCATAATAAGGCAATATTAAATACCAACAATAACACCCATCCGGCCGTCCATCTATAGTCTAACTCCACAATGTTCCTCTGCTGGGATTGTTCTGTGGGAAAATTCCGCCGAATGTCACTCTTTACGGGTGTCCATTTTTGGATGTCCCATTACCTTCTGCTCAATTTGTGTTGTAATTTTAAATTCCGGTGGATTTCTGAGGACT
>NC_045746.1:19858660-19862143 GCF_008692095.1 Etheostoma spectabile | reverse complement strand
GCTCCTCAGATCTCTGCAGAGTAAATCCAGCTAGCTAGTCTGGGTTTCTGTTGCACTGCTAAAACAACCTTCGAATGTACACGTTCCCCCAAAACAAGTTCCTTCCCGAGGCGATGTGTAGGCGTCACTCGTTGTTGCTGTGTCTCAATGTAGCAGCAGTCTGGATGATTTTATGTTCTGCACTAAGCGTCTACATTGCATTCATGTGTTCAGCACAATTCCGTGGCCTTGTTAAAACCCACGTCTGTGACTCAGTTAATCAACACGCAACACAAAGGAAACACAATGTAAGCAATCTCTCCCTCCCGCCCGGAAAAGATACAAGTCGCAGATGTCCGGCTTTTACCTGAGGTTTCCCGAGGTCTGCAGCTTCTAGCAACCTTTGTCAGTTTCAGCTCGCACATAAAAGGCCAATTACAGTCAATTACATGAGAAAAATCTCTACGTGTTTGTGTCTCTATCTGGTCTCTCCCGTAGGCGTTCAGTGTCTTTCATAACGATGTGTTCATAGGTTGTGCGCTTTGACAGGGATTAAACCGGTGGATATAATTCATGGGCCCACTTGAAACCCTTTCCTGTCTTTTGGCCTCCTTTCCTCCCCTATCCAACCTCATTTCCACTTGGTAATTACAGTATGTCATCGTCTGCACTCCTTCTATCCTTTATTGTCCTTTTTCCCATGAACATAAATTGTCAAACAACAGCCTTCTTCTATATTGTCGGCCTGTACCGCCGGCATTGTAAAATTCACCATAATCTCTTTTTGTTCCACAGAATTATTTACATCAGCACAACATTGTCACGGCGTATTCGCCGCTCTGTTGCTCTGAATAGTTCTTTTTATAGGCTAATTCTAACAGATTTCATAGTGCTGTTTGTTTCTTGCTGCTAAGCTGCTGTTGATCAACACTTCCTGTCGATGTTTCACAGTAGATTGCTTCGAGGGAATGAAGTGTTTTCATTTGAAACAGATGGAGAAAACGTTGAGATCGCATTAACGGCAAAGAACAGCAACAGCAAATTGAAACGTTAAAGAGGGCCAGATCAGGAAACTGTCTAATTGAAGTTATCATAATTACTAGTTTCTAGCTTGTAAATGAGAGACCTGGAATATATCGCTTTTTAATACGAAAGATCCATGCCAACCAAACAAACATTGACACCTCGGGTCCATCATTCAGTGCTATTTAAACCCATATGTAATGGTTTTTGAACTCGTACACAACTAACTCATTAATCATAGTGTACAATCATGAGGTATCCAATAACATGCCGGTTATGGTTTCTTTCCCATCTCTTCCATCCCCCCCACATGGTGTTGGCGTGGCATACAATACAACAAGTTGAACAACTTTTCTTCATTACAGCATGCTTTATTCCTGCAACTTGTTGCTTTATTTGAAGGCAAGGGGAATAAAGAATGTTGAAAGTAAAGTTGGGTTCACTCCTCGACTCAGCGGCCGTGAGTTCAAAGCCGACCTGTGGCCCTTTGCCGTACATTGTTCCCCCCTCTCTCTCCCCTTTCATGTCTTCAACTGTCTTGTCAAAATAAGGCTTAAAAATGCCCAAAAAATAATCTTATACAACATAAAATAGAAGGTAAAATTGTAAAAAAAAAAGAAAAAAAAAAAGGGAACAAATCCCGCACTCTGCTCTTTCTAGCATCACCAATTATTTACAAAAAACTAATTTTCCGGTCCCTTTGGACCTTCATCCTATCTGGACTTAAATACATTTCACCCCTCCCCTTCTGTGTCCCCAGGTGTGGGACGATAGACAAACATTTATCAATGGGAGAATCTCTCAATCAAAACACGTGTCACTTGCGCAGCATTTGACACTCCAGGCAATCAACATCCCAATTTAATTGCAATACTTTATACAGCAATTTCATATACATATCAGGAATATACAGTGACTCAACAAAATGTTTTACTTGCAACTTAACCTCTAACGCTACGTGGATTCATGTTTTTTGTGTGCAAAATCTGCAAATACATCAATCCTTCTATTCCATTTCCCTTAATATATTAAAAGTCAACCAAAGTTAAAAAGGCCAAAGGTGACGGCAAATCCTCCAGCATCAAGCCTCCACAGGCAGCCGCTCAGCCCAGTGCATTATGGAAGATCTTTGGCTCTTTGTATGGCATGGACAGAAAACATCACAAGTCCCAAAAATAAATCTTCTCTTAAAAGCTGTTGGCCATTTTTACTGGTTTCCAAGTTGATGTTATCTTCCAACGCACTTGCACAGGAGAATTTAGAATTTTTGAATGTGCGAGTGGTTTCTTTACAAAAGTAAAGTTGCAGAAAGTGGAAATGCTGTCCTGGATCTTCATCTGAACAAACTAAAAAATCTCAGGTAACTTTTAAAAATCATACCAACTTGGCAGGTGTCGCTTTGCAGCCTGCACTTACTTCTCCTTCACCTCCGGAGGCCTTCTCCTCTCCGCCTCTCTACTCGGCAGTGAAGGGCGATGACTTGGCGATGACGGTTTTTATCAGCACTGCTGATGTTCCCTCACCCCTGAGGACATTTTCCCACCAATGTGGACACCCTCTATGTGACCCGGCTGACCCGCTGCGGTGCAATCACCTACAGGCAGACCGGTCTGGCAGGTCCGATCGTTATTTTGACAGCAATGGGAAGTGGGTGTCTTTCCCATGTTGCTGTAAAATGAGTTTTCTTATCTAGATAATATAGCTGGATGTTTTATTTAAGTCTCAGCTGTAAATGGAGGCTCAGTTCCCCTGCCACCCTTTTTTCCTCCATTTCACTTTCTCTTCTTTTTTTTTACTACAATGCCCCTGCAGTCGGCAGAGATGATTTGAATCTCTCTCTTTGGACCGAATCTTTGGATCGAACATAACACTGCATTAAAACAAAACGGCAAGGGTCCACATCAGTGTGGACATGTCACTGGAGTTACCAGTGTGAGGATGAAATACCATCCAGGATGTCCAGTTTGAGAAATAGATTCTTGAGTTTTGATACCAAAACAATGAACAGCATTTTAAAATGCAATGAGACAGGATTTTACAACTCAACCTAGCAAAGTTATCATAGCTACATAGATTTTACTCCCTGTTGTGCAAGCAAAGGTGGATTTCAATGAAATACCCATTAATACCGAGGCTTGGAGGGGGAAGTTTTGGAATGTTTTACATTTTATGTGTGTTAAGGGATAGGGGGGCTGAAAAAAGGAAAGAAAGAAAGAAAAGGCTTAATCTGGGATGTGTAATGTTGTTAATCTTGTGTCTTTCTAAAAAGAAAAAAGAAAAAAATGGGTATACCAATGCCAAAATTCACAATATTGATACCGATACTTTTATTGTGAAAAGCAGCTGTGGCCTAGGGTTCCTGGAAACTCACTTGGAAGAGGGTGCGCCCCATAATCAAAGGCTGAGTCCTTTTTTGCGGCAGCCCCCCGTTCAATACCGACTGCAGCCCTTTGCTGCATGTCATTCTCTCTCTCTCTCTCT
>NC_045746.1:19856442-19858650 GCF_008692095.1 Etheostoma spectabile | reverse complement strand
CTCTCTCTCTCTCTCTCTCTCTCTCTCTCCTTTCCTGTCAATCTTTAGCTATACTATTTTATAAAGGCACAAGAATCCAAAAATGAAAAGTTAAAAAGTAACTACTGAACGCCTCGTGTAGGGGAGAACATATACAGTAAGATGGATGCATTATTGGTATCCTCATGATATCAGGATACTGAAACAAAACTTTGTCTTGGTGCTGTTGATGCTCCACGTTTCCATCCCAGAGAGTCCGCTGTGCACATCACACGGTCAAAGCCACTGCACTTACACATATTTTGCCCACCGCAGACAAATTGCATTGCATTGTGAAGTGCTGAGTGCAAGATCTCTTTTAGAAATAATAAAGGCTGCTAATTCGAACTCTTCCTAATTTGACTTTCCTCTGTTGTATTATTTTTTGCCAAAGCGTAGCAAAAAAACAAGCAACAACCACATAAAAATAAATAAACGATGAGTAAACACTTCACCACGGCGGCATTGAGCCGCAGCAGAAACGGCACTTTAAGAGATGAGGCATCTCACCCAAGACGGGAACTTTTCATTTAAACTGTCATGCAAAAAGGCCATGTCATGTAAAAAGCACTTCAGCTGTCTTCATCGGGTGCACAGGTAACCACCGCGCTCCCCTGCTTTTAATATCTTCAGACCACTTTGCATAGCTAATGCTGTCAGGAGATCTTTACACATCATGTCAAGGCGGCTTTTACAACATTTGTGATCGGGAACTCTTTTTTTTTGTAACATTACTGGGTTTTTTTTTACAGTTGACTTTTTTTCCAGATGTTGCAAGACACTTTGTGCCCGACTGCCTGATGGATGCCATGACTACATGCTTGTCTTATCTTCATTGTATAATCATGTGATCTGACTGCAGGACACAGACTGCCTCTCTATCAGTCTGTCTCGGTCCGTCTTGGCTCTGATGATACAATCTCAGTGATCACTTTGAACTGCTCTTAATCTTATTGACATTCTCCTGATAGCTACATTTGCTCTGATTTAATGGACCAGAGAGCACATTGCCTCAGGCTTTCTCTGTGTGTGTGTGTGTGTGTGTGTGTGTGTGTGTGTGTGTGTGTGTGTGTGGTGGGTGTTGTGTGTTGTGTGGGTGTGTGTGTGTGTGTGTGTGGATGTGGGTTGGTTGTGTGAGTGATACACCTCTAGATAGCCTATACCTTTTTCTCTTCTTTGTCACCTCGTCTGCTCTTAAAAATCCCGTAGACCGCTGTTGGAGTCACTTTTTCACTTTGGCTCGGAGGAAACGTCTAAAAAATGAATTCATACGCTAGACAGGAATGATCCGCATCTAAATATATATGTAGAATGTGCATGTAAAAAGAAAATGCCAAAACATGACTCGATTTATAAACCCACGTGTAAACTTCAATCACAACTTTCCACTTTCATATAATTTCCAATCAAGTCGTAATTTTTAACAATGCATCACATCCCACCTTGTTTACTCTGACAATTAGCCATAAATAGTTAATAAAACGCTCTCAGTAAATACCAAACTGTGCTTGACTGTGCTTGTCATTCTGTGTTAGACGAAAATGGGAAAACGATGGAGCACAAGACTGGAAACAGAACTGGTGTGAAATAACGCTCACTCAGAGGTCGGGGAGAGGCTGCAAGTTTTGTTTGGTGGAAGAGTTGATCACAAAAAAGCATTTGGTGTTTTTGTTTTCCATTTGATCAACAAAGACCAAGAGAGCAGCAGCCTTTTGGTTGCTGTGGCCCGGCCCGCGGCCATTTATGCAACTGGCCCATCCGAATTGAATGGGAGAACATTTATTTTCTTAACTTTTATTTTTTATTATTAAAAGGACATTTTGATATCCTACTGTACTTCCCTACTATGATCTGGAAGTCAGGACCAATCACATCTGTTTTACGTCAGCCCAGGCCGTGTGTTTGGGTTAAGACGTATTAAGATTACCAAAAGGACAATTTCGTGAAGCTTTTGCCAGATTGTGTGAATCAACATTTTAGAATGCTAATTTCATTGACGCTAATGAATTTCCTATTGAGACTAGAAGATGCTAGAAAGCAAAGTAGGCAGGAAGGGGAGGTAGAGCTGAAAATTCATTCCTGACTTAATTGTTTCTATATTGCTTTGAAAGCTGTTGAGACAGGCTTATGAGTTGACAGCGCAGTGCGCCGCTCCCCCTCTTGTTAAAAGCTGGCACAACCAGCAGTCGA
>NC_045746.1:19840646-19856432 GCF_008692095.1 Etheostoma spectabile | reverse complement strand
TCTCTCTCTCTCTCTCTCTCTCTCTCCCCCTGCAATGAATCAACATACATTAAGAATTACACATGACAGATAGAATGCAGCGTTTTATTTCTGCACGATTTGAGCAACATCGTTCGCTGCTTGTAATACACACAGTCGCGGGTAAATATAAGCTAGCTCACATTGAATATGTTTCAAACATTTTTTTTACGTTTTCATTATCAACCAGAAGCTCTAGTTGCTTTCCACACCATGATTGTCATTGTAATTTCGTTTTTTTGCAGACCGTCAAGGCAAACAATATAATCTGTAGTTTTAAATTAAAGTCTTGGAGCTGTGCTTCCAACAAAAGATTAAGACATCCTAACTTTCAGTTACTAAAAGGGGTCAATCTAAAATTTGGTGTAGTGGCCCTTTAAAGGGTATAGTCCCTCTTTGGGGAAAGGAAAGGATTGATAATTGAAGTACAAAATCTAACTTTTTTGCGTTACTGTTTGAGAATAGGATGTTTTTTATTAGTCGCAGCCTTTGTCTGTAGAGAGGCTAACACATCGTCCAAGCACTGAATAGTTAACAAAAAACATTTACAAAGAGAGCCCTTGTATGGAGTTAAATGAGAGACAATTGAGCTTTATTTTGCAGTTTACGATTAAAGGATGAATGCAGGATTATTGAAGAAACATGAACTTCCTTTATAGTGATCAGCCAGTCGACGAGTGAAGCAGGTGGTAAGGCCGTCCGCCAGAGCGCTTCTTCTAACTTGGACACTTAAACTCTTTGAACACCTACTGCAGCCCTACTGGATTCAAGCCTAATAGATCTGGTTAATGTTGAAAGGGATTAGAGACGAGAAGTCGGATGCAAGCGGTTTCAGCTCTGCTTTTTCAAAAAAACAAATAGAATCAGTGTCGGATTGATGTGCCAACTACAATGGTGGCAAGCAGAATTTGACATGGTTAATTGGCGGTGATGCATTACAAGGAACATCACAGGACTTCCCACTTAGTAAAGACAAGACACGAGGACTGTCAGTACACTAATACACGCAAAGACAAACAGCTGCCTCACTGAAGCGGCACTGTCACAGCTGCTGGCAGTGAAGGTGAGTCTGCAAGGAGAAACAAGCCAATGGGAGAGAACATTTTCAACAGATCATACAGTGATCAGAACAACATGTGGAATTTGTCAAACAATGACTGATTGAATAACAGTCCCCTCAGTTATTATTAACACATATTCCCCAGTCTTACATTGTAAGACCTTAAGTAAGTTCTGGCCCCTCCACGCTTACACTCTGGGATGTTTGCATTTTTTAAACTGATCCCAGTCGTCTTGGGCGGTGCTAAGCTCCTGGCGCAGCAATGGTGCATCTGCAAAATGTTCTCGGGAAGGAACTTGTTTTGGTGGAACATTTGCACCCTGCAAAAAAAAAAAAAAAAAAAAAAATACTGCAAGAAGTTAAATGTTCACACAATACAGTAACGTGAGCTATTTAAATTAACTCAATACATGGTTAAATGTCATTTGTGCTTACAAGTGTATTGCCAGGTGTATTGCGTCCATAGCAAATCCAATCCAATCGGTCCCAAAAACGTCCCAGTTAGATAGTATATTCCATAAAAATATTCTTTGGAAATCTTAACAATCATTCCTAGAAAGAACTTAGCAGGTCTGCTTTGTTGCAAGATCCAGATTTTCTTTAAAGCTTGCCATTTTCAGTGTGCAGATTGCTAGCTGGTAGGTTGTAGTGTCCCCGAAACAGGGTTTTGCAAGGCGGGGGACAGAAGATCCGGCTGTCACCTATCCAGACTACCTCTTCCCTAACCCACTTATACACATTTAACACTGTTTTTATTCATTGTTTCTTGACAAAGACCTTGTGGGTGAAAGATTGCATTCAAATTAAGTCATTTTCGTTTAACATCATTCCACCCACCTTTATTTTTGACCTCGTCATGATCAGCACCTTCACAAGCGTTGGTAGTGTGACCTGTTTCTTCTTCTTTCTACAAATTGAAAACTAAAGGTACATTTTCAAAAACCATTTCAAAAACATTTAAAATGGTTTCCTTTTCTTCCATTTTCATGCTTAATCTACTATCTAAAGCAGGTCAAACGTAGTTAGATCAAAATGATTAACTTCATCAACAAGAAGTAAATAAGTGAATCCACTGTCCATCAAGTATTTGGACACTCAACCAGTATGTGATTGTTGAACATTTCATTCCATGCATTTCCCCAGGAATGAAACTTCTCGTCACGGCGATGCAGGCCGCAACAACTGTGACTGTTCTGCTTGGACTTGGCTGAGTTGCGTCACATTTCCTCTTACTCATTTCTGGCTGCTCCTTCTCGATGCAACAACATTAAGAGACAGAGGTAGTGGTAGAGTAGAGTTTAACTCTTCCTGCTATAGCGTTCCAACCGTGGTAACAAAAGCGCAGGGTAGACACTTTGTCCATCTACACCACCTGAGTAGGTACTCGCTCCAGAGCTAACCCCGTCATTGTCTCACTCACTCTACCCCCCCACACACACACACACACGCACACACAAAATTGCCATATTCTCTTCAAATAAACATGGACACAGGCATCAGCACAGTGATACAAGATTTTTTCTAATGGAAATGGACTGCTCTATACACCAGCATCTTACAGTCAATTCCCTAACGGAATCAGATCCTCTGAGACATTGCTCTCTCACAAACTCATACTGGACACACAAACACACATACCTGCTCTGCTATTCTCTTACTGTAAAGAGACACAGGCACACCGGTGCACAGTATAAATCCTTACAACGGTGCAGCCCACTTAGGTAGGCTACGACCTAGAGCCTGTGTGCAACCACACTGATAAGTGCTGATAAGACTGCCTCCACTCTTTTGGGAAGGTTTTCCATCAGATTGTGGAGCGGGGCCGTAGGGATTTGCCCCCAGCATTAGTGATGTCGGCCACTGATGTTAGGTGGAAAAGACCTGGCTTGCAGGTGGCGTTATTGTTCATCCCACAGGTGTTGGATGGGGTTGAGGTCAGGGCTCTATGTAGGCCAGTCCCGTGCTTTCACAGCAAACTGGGAAAACCATTTCTTTATGGAGCTTTCTTTGTGCACATGAGGTTGACATGTTGAAGGAGGAAAGTGTCAGGAAAAGCCTGTTTAGCCTTGTCTAAAACAGCAGATCCAATTTCTTCATTCCTCATACATTTAGCTATTTGATTAAACCACCATCAATTAAAACCCTGCAATCCTAGTGTCACTGGTGAACAGGTAACGATATATGAGTCATGAATTCACTCATTCAATGATCAGTGACATAAATAGCCAATGAGTGGAGACATTTAAAAATTTTTTTTAAATAAATTAAAAAATAAAAACCAGCCATTCAGTCAGTCAAAGCGCAACAGTCTGTCAATTATCGGAGAGGGATTTCTGCCCGTCAGCCAGTCAATCGTGAGGTCACTCAGTCAGAGATTGACAGAGATGGACTCAACACTCTGTCAATGTCTTTGTTCCCACCAGGATTAACCTGCTGACTCCTATCCTGCTTCTCTCTCAAACACACACACATTCTCTCTCCCTCCTCTCCTTCTTTTCTTGCTTTTCCTCTCAGTGTCTCCCTCCTCCTCCTACCAGCCTTATTACGCAGAATATCTGTACCCACCTGCATCCCAGATGATGTCCCTTTTTTTCACCTTTCTCCTTTCTTTCTTCCATCTCTCTCTCGCTCTCTCTCTTCCTCCTTTCTTCGCTCTCCCCGAGGAATTGTGTTGTTGTGTTTTAGCCTGTCACAGCGGTTGAGCTTTTCCTCACCTGTTCACAAAAACTCCAGGCAAGGGAGCAGGTGTCTGCTCACGTCTGCTGCCCAGCACCGTGTGTTTGAGTGTGTGTGTGTGTGTGTGTGTGTGTGTGTGTGTGTGTGTGTGTGTGTGTGTGTGTGTGTATAGTTGTATGTGCATGTTGATGTGTGCAGTGAAGTGTTCGGCTGCCTCCAACCATCATTGCTTAAACTGGAAAGCGTGTTTTTCTAAGATAAAGAACCTTGCCAATTCACCTTGAAATTACTATTGGAATCAATGATAATTACACAGTTTGTGTGGTGGAGGAAGTCCTTTTTTCCTATCCTTGTTTAAACAAACTGACATTTGAATAAATTGCTTTGGTCTTTTAACCCCAATCTATATTTAATATGATTGTGTTGCTCTGCTCTATGTGTGTAAATGTGTCAAAATTTGAAGTTTAAACAGATGGAGAAGATATTTAGTGAACGGTCACTTAGGGGACCAAGAAGAGCAAGAGCACAAAGACCATAAAACAGTAAAGAGAAAGAACAACATTCCTTAAAAACACAGTGTCCAAGGAAGCTGTAAAAACAACATTACATTTTGGTAAAAAAACAACAACAAAAATTATTCTAATTTTGCCAATGAAAATGTTTTGCATGCTGACTATTGTTCAGTGACGCATCTTATCAAATATATATTGTGTCCACTGTAAAGGCTTTAAAGGTTTAATGATTGACATATAAACCAGGGCTTCTTAAAGTCCGGACTAAGGCCCGCATCTGGACCGGATGTCAAGTCAATCCAACCTAGTCTGTTTCCATGACGTTCCATTTCCGGAAGTGCCAGCAGAAAATTCTATTGATCAAGAAATAGTTATTGAGGTTGAATATACAGTAGCAGTGTAACGGACTGTAGTTGATCCGTACGGAAAAAGGTACCTGTTTTGAATTCCAGGTACCGGTACAAAAGTTGACAAGAAAAATAGAATACTCAACAATGTATTTGGCTTAAAAGTTATAAGTGAGTTGATTAAATATTTTTTTGTTATTGCCAATCACTCCGCACCACACACATATTCAGTTATGGGCCTATAAATTGCACTAAAGTATATTCACCCATTCATAGTTTGAAAATGTATCCATTGCAGACCAGACACCTTATCAGTGTCGGTCTGTTTGTGTGTCCTGATCTGTTTTCTGATTGCTTGTCATGTATCTCTGACTGGGCCACTGGATGGGCAGATGGTGTTTGATTTGGAGCATCAGCTGGTTCCTCGAATGTGTGCTTGTATGTGTCCAGCTCACATGTAAGTGTGAGATGCATACTGCTACTGACACACTGACTATGTCTCACAGGCCTCCCTGCACGTTGCAGACAGCACTTAGCCTCTCTCTCTCTCTCTCTCTCTCTCTCTCTCTCTCTCTCTCTCTCTCTCTCTCTCTCTCTCTCTCTCTCTCATCCATCTCTGACTTGCTCTCACCTTGTGTTTCGCTCTTTCTTTCTGGCCTCAGGAGATAACTCTGACACCTCTGGGATGGACACACACATATACACACACACACACACCCTCTCTCTCTCACACAAACACAATCTCTCACACACACGCACACACACACACACACACACACACCTCCTCCATACATAACACTCCTCCATTTGTGGCTCGGTATATATACTGATAAGCAGCCCAGGTCTTCCCTGGCTGCCTCTTATACACAAGGTAAAATGGGCTTTGTGTGAGTGCTAAGCGCCTGAGGAGGGCTATCTCCTTCCTCCATAGTCTGAAGGCTGTTGTATAGCATGGGAATAATGGGCTATAACTCACCGCTAAGCTATACTGGATTACAGTCAGGGGATGGCAATTTGTGCATCCGGTGGTGTGTGATTGTGGTGGGATGTGTGTGTGGAGATGTTGGCGTGTGTGTGCAGAAACAGATGTGAGCAGAGGTGGGAATTTGCTAAGTACTTGTGAAAGAAATAGTCCGCTTTTAAATTCTTCTATTATTTAAAACTGTGTTAATTGATTATATTTTTTGGGCCACTTGAATGCAGCAGAAAGAAGCTGCCAGGACACTGACATATCATCTTAAATTGATAATAGGCAAGATGTTAGCAAACTGGTCCTCTTTTTTTATACATCTGGCAGATATTTGACAACATTATTATTAATATTGAGTCAAATTATCTGGTCTTCTGATATGGACTTGAGTTTGAGACTCAGACTCGAGTCTTACTTAATTAAGATTCGTCCTCAAAAGACTTCAGACTCGACTCTGACTTAAGATGTGGGACTTGTGAACAATCTTTATTTTTAGGAAACGTCTGATGAGCTGAATGTTATTCCCCTCCTTGCCCATCACATATCTGCTGAATTAATAACTTGAAAGTAAAAAATTCTTAGTTTGTCTGTTAACACATACATGGAGGTAGAACACAGCTACAGTATATTTTCAATTATAATCAGGTGACAGAATGAAAATACAAATATATTTTATTCAGTTATGTAAATATGCTTTACATTTTTTGTGGTCAGGAAATGAAATCTTGGAGCTTTAAGAACATTTGCTGGCACTGACACTTATCCATCAGTAAATATTTGAACGCAGGAGTATTTTTACACTGCATTTACATTGTACTTCTATCTCTACTTACTGTAAGCAAAGGATCTGAGCACTTCTTTCACCACTGTCCTCTATGGGAGTGTGTGTGTATCTTTTGTGCAGCAGTTTTGGGTGAGAAGTTAAAAGTGGAATAGGATCCTTTTCCCTGTGATTCATCACCCCTCAGTGCAGATAGAGGCAAATACATTTCAGGGCGCAGCGGGAAGGCAGATTGAGCCACAGATCAGCATGTTGCTGGATTAGCTGAACAAGTTTCCACCCAGTGCTGCTTCTGTGATGCTCGAGGCAAACGGAGGCTTCCTGCCGCAAAAATAGGAAATAGCTTGATTGAAAAGACAGCAAAAGCGTAATCATTGATTTTTAAAGGGGAAAAAAATACACCCTCAGATATGCTTTTAGAAGTCATCATTTCCAGGCGTCAGCTTGTGATAAAAGCTGTCGAAGAGGGCGATGCATTTCCCCCGCTATGACTTCAGATCTATAAAGATACAAGCTGTTGCTGCGTTGCATTCTCGTCTAATGGGGCTACTGGTATGACGAAATTGCTTGTGTACGTATTTTCGATTTCTACCTGTTGGGCTGCTGAAACTTGGTGCAACCTGGCAACTCAAAAATGTCTTGATATCCTGGCGCTTTAAGCTGGATCTTTTCTTAATGGAGGTAGAGCGAGAACAGTTTGTTCCTCAACATGGCAGCTGGAAAAACTCAGAAGTTGTCATTCTCAGCATCTTGTGTATGCACGCATGAAGCCTGAGATGAAGGTGGACAAACAGGCCTCCTAGGTACGCAATCATCTTCTGCTTGTTGATTCCCATCCAGACTGTGTGTTCTTGTGTGTGTGTGTGTGTGTGTGTGTGTGTGTGTGTGTGTGTGTGTGTGTGTGTGTGTGTGCGCGCGCGCGCATTTCAAAGATCTGGCTGAGCAATTGGCGGGCTATACTTGATACGCTGATATGATATTGGAGATTTCATATTGGAAAGGCTCATTAAAATGTGTGTCTGTGGGTGGGAGGGATGTTGTGTCGTCAAATATTTTTCTACTAAATCATTCAGGCTGTGAATGTCCAATTAACACGGGTGTATATATTTGGGTGGGTGTGCTTTATGAAGTGGATTCTCCAAACTAACTCCGGCTGTGCTTTGATCAACACCAAAAGAACATTAAAACAGTTGCTTTTGGTTTTTGTTGTGTTTTGTAAAAACAAAAATTAAAAAAGAGCATCATTCAAGGAATACTGAATAACTTTTTAACAGTGAGACTTTGTAATGAGAGATAGATGGAGTGAAGGGGAGAAAGAACAGCTCATTATCCCAAGGGACAATTTGTGTATTTTGGACGATTCTGCACCTCAAGATTTAGGCACAGTGCCAGTCTTGAGTGCAAACGCAGGTGTTATTGTGTCCTCTAAGTGAGGTGGAGGATAGGTGTGTAGCAGCGCGTCCAGACACAGAACTGGATGCAATGTTTACCTTTTTCTCTATGGTAACCTTTTCATTTCTCTTATCCTAACCATGCACTCGTAATTTTCATATATTCATATATTCACTCATATATTTGGTTGTTTTGAAGTACTGAAGTGGCAATATGGAAATGTATTTGCCAAAAGCATTAACCCTTGTGTTCTCTTCCCGTCAAAATTGAAAATCAACACTTTAGTTAAGGCTTATAATCAACGTTTTAAAGTTTGTATTCTGTTTTTGTCCCTCTTAATGCTTTTTTTCAATGTTAGCCACTTTTTTGCCGTTTTCAACACTATTAACTTTATTTTTACAGGTATTTTTGGAATTTATGGTCAATAAACCTCATTTATAAATAAATTAAACCTAATGTTTGAGTTACAAAAGCAAAAATTAGGATTTAGACTAAAATTAAAGGTGTTTATGTTGATGGATAATCACAGACTGAATATGTGAACTTTTACTCAATACTATTTCAAAACCACTTCAATTTTCACTTTAAATGCTAATTTAAATGTGAATAAGACACACCAAAATTAATAAAAGTAGAGATTTGTACGTGTGGAATCAATCAAGTTATTTTGGGTAATTAAAAAAAACACTGATATAGGAAAGTTTGTTATTGTTTCTTTCCTTTCGCGTCATATTTAGACGCATTAGGTCAGGACTCTCGGCGTTACTTTCTGGCGTTCTGGGTCGGGACGTACGTGTAACTGACGTGAGTAAAGATCGGGGGTGGGGGTGTACGTTTCAGTGACAAGAACGGACACGAACCCCGTGCTGTCCTATGCTGTTTGACCCATCCACTACCCCAACCAATCTTCTTATGTGGATTTTCATTTTTGTGGTCTTTCATACTACTCCCTACCACTCCAAATACTACATCATCTGACAGCGCTGCGGCCGAGCTGCTGTTCTGCCCGATGCATTCTACACACAAAAAGGGGATTTTTGGCGTTGGTATCCGATGCTGAGAGTCACAGACCTAGCGTCAGTATTTTACGAGTTGGGAGTGGCTGCGTTGACTCGCCATACCCTCCTACGCAGGACCGTGGAGGAGGGTCTGGCAAGAGACAAAGGTATAAGGTCCAATGGGCAGCAGAGAGCCAATGACCGGCAAGGAAGTGAACTTACTTTAAAGTATTTGAAATACATAATATCAATGTAGAAATGCTCATTGAAAACGTTTTATTTTGTGTACATCATCTCTGTGCCTGTCCCAAACCTCAGCAATGGCGCAAAGCTTCTCAAAATGCACCTTTATGAGGGACAAAAGTAAAATGATCAAAAAAAGTGATAAAAGTATAACTGATAGACTCGCTATCAGATCTTTAAAGAGTGTTAAGTGTGAAAATGTTTTCGTTAAAAAAATATCAGAGACAAATTCAGTATGCTGAAGTAAAATCACTGCTCAAATATTCTTATGTACAGTAAAAAAAAATAAAAATAATAACAATTGCAAGTCACTATGTGAAAGCCAACTGGCGTTCAATTGGTTCAAACCAAGTGTTTGCCAGAGGCAGCAGCCTCAGGGTGTTGCAGGTGCGTTTTCACTGACCCAAGTTGAATCGTAAAAGCTCGGAGTTAAATGATAAGTAACAGTAGAGTTTCATTTTCATCACCTTTTATGAGTTCTAGCCCTCATGCTCTTTCAAATCATTATTTGTCCTCCTTAAGTTATGTCATCTTTGAATTCATTTTCCTCCCTTTTAGAGATATACGAGTCCATTTGTTCAGGAACGATTGCTCGTCCTAAATTAGCTCTTTCAATTTTACAGTGGCTATTTTAGTTATTTCCCTTTGCTGCTTTTGGTTCTTCCTCCCCAGGGCCTGAGAGCCATATCCAGTCCTCTTAGACTGAGCACTCATGTGAAATAAATACAGATGATGTATGCGGAGTATGGATGTCTCCCGGAAAGTCCTGATCAGTGGGCTATTGATTTACAGACCTGAACCTCCAGTTGATCTCGCTGTTCCTCATACAAGCCGTAATGTAAAATAAAATAAAACAAAATCAACATCAGTCATTAACTTACTTTTTTTTTAAAACATCTAATACTTACTAATTGTATGACAAATACTGGGGTGTAGAGGAATGTTAAATGTTACATTTCAGTTTTAAAAAGAGATAAATTGTAACCAGAAATATTTATTTTGAACTTCATTCCAAAATAAAAGGAAATTATTTTGGATACTGTTTATTAAAACCCAGTGGGGAAATTACAATTTACACTCTGTTTTGTTAGAAATCACTACACATAGGCCTGAAATACACACACGCGCTGTGGTGGTGACAGCTCGTCAGAGGTCCCGACCCTGACCCCTCTCGCTCCTCTCCCCCCTGTTAAATTGGGACAGCCAGCAGTGGAGCGACTGGAGGAGCCGATAAGGATGGAAGCATGGGGTGCATCGCTCATTAAACAGAGGAGTTATGGTATTCTTCGGTAGCCTGAGTAACTTTAACCGTTCCTCATGTGAAATCTACGAGACAGCCTGGTGCTTTTTTATGGACTATTTGTGGTTGGCTGTTTGCTGTTTGACCAATCAATTCCTGTCAATAAAGTAGAACGGGGTAAATCCTGTATAGTGCATACACTTGTAGCTGTTCAGTCCCTGCATGTAACTTGTTAACATCTGCACTTAATCCTCACATATGAATTATTTCTTATCATATTCCTCTCTTTCTCCATTTGGCTGTTTTTCATTTTCGTTCCATTCCTCTCCTGGCCAGACCATAATATGAGCAGTGTTGTTGCCATGGCTACCACCAATCTAGCCAGCCTTAATTGGAGCTCCTTAATGAAGTTTTCTGATAAGGGTAAAGAAGATTGATGAAGGGAGGGAAACAGAGGCAAGGGGGTGACGAGGGAAAAGCGCAGTGGGTCACATGTTGACGAGGGTTAATATATCGTTCCCGCAAGATATTAGCTGTGTATGTACGTGTGTGTGTGTGTGTATGCATGCATGTGAGAGAGAGAGAGAGAGAAAGAGAGAGAGAAAGAGAGTGGGAAGGGAAAGAGGATATTCTTGTTTCTAATAATAGATTGTGAAGAAAGAAGCAACTGTGACGTGTCTGTCTGTCTGTCTGTCTGTCTGTCTGTCTGTCTCTGTGTGTGTGTGTGTCTGTCTGTCTGTCCCTCTGTTATTTACGTCAATCTGTCTCGTGTGTGTGTGTGTGTGTGTGTGTGTGTGTGTGTGGTGTGTGTGTGTGGTGGTGTGTGTGTGTGGGTGTGTGTGTGTGTGTGTGTGTGTGTGTGTGTGTGGATCGTTCAGTGTTTAATCCACCGCTTCGCCGCTCTCATCATTCCCAAGTGGCAACATCCACTATCCGCCAGATCCCCAAGGGAAGGGGTGGAGAAAACAAGAAGGAAAGAAAGAAAGTGGTGGAACAGAGAGAGAGAGGAATCAGGGGGAAGATAGAGAGAAGTGAGGAGAAGAGGACAAAAAGATGAACAAAGAAAAGGGTAGAGAGTGTGTGTGTGTGTAGAGATGTGAGGAGAGGTAGAGCGGTGGAAAACGAGATAATCACTGAAACATGAAGAACAAAAGAGTGAGTGAAAGTAGGACAGATTTAGTTGTAGGAAAAAGCAGCAATAAAAGAAAAAAGAAACAAACAGAAAGGGAGGGATATAGAGAGACAGGAGGACAGAGAGGGAGATGGAGCGATAGTCTCTCCTCACTTCACTGGATTCCTTTCGTGTTTCCAACTCATCATCTCTGCAAAGGGAATCAAAGATGAAATGAATAGCGTGATCTGGGGAGAGCGTGGGCGTACTGGAGGATGACCGTGCGTGCGTGCGTGAGTGTGTGTGTGTGTGTGTGTGTGTGGGAATGAGTGTGTGCGTGCGTGCGTGCGTGCGTGGGTGTGCATACATGCACAGTCCTGTATCTGTACCTTCCTGTGAAGTTCTGTTCTGCCTACGTGGGTTTGTGTTCTTCCTTGTAAATGTTGTTTTATGTTTATGTGTCGCACAATTCACATGGGTGCATGGGTGTGTGTTTCAAACCTACAACACATGTTTAATACCACAAATTATCTTTGCTGCCTCGTTATGGAGTTCATATAAGTGCTGCCTGGATTAGGTTTTTTTTTTTTCGTTTTCTACCTGCCGAGGAGTCACAGGGTGGAGCTTGAGGACTTTGACAACAGAGACAGACATCTGATGTGTTGCAAGGTTCACCCCAATTTTACACTAGATGCAGGGTGGGAGTTAAGAGCAACTAAAAAACCCAGATTTTGAAACTTATTGAAACAAAAAACATGCAACTCACGTTTCACTCATGCAATTGAAAGCAGGGACTGTTAGCTTATGGAGATTTCAGCAGACCACAGTGTCTTCACCTGGCTGAATAATGTCATAAATACCATTACACCTATTGATCTGTTCAGTTAAAAGCAGACCTTTAAAGCAGAGTACAGGTGGGGGTTTATGCCTCCGCGCCGGCTGAAGGCATGGCCGGAGGCCAATGTGTTTTTGGGTTGTCCCCTGGAGGGAATTTCAAAAAACTGGTTGGATACTGAATTGATGACACCAATCGTGAAACAGTGGTGATTATATAGAGCTTCTGTGCTGCCGGGTTGGAGTTGTGTGTTAAGTGTACATTTTTCCTCAGAGACATACATTCAATACTTTTTTTATTTTTTACTTTAAAGACTTATACAGTATTTTATTTTAGTCAATGGTGCAGTTGACGTGACACGCAGGTATACGCAGTGTACTCACTAAGAAAGCCACAGGATTTCCATATACCCACTTACAAATGTGCAACAACATACTTTCCATTATATTTTTAACATAGTTTAAATTTTCCTCTGTGTTTTTTTTTGTTTGCATAGGCTGAATAAAGGTATTTTAGCCATGAATTGCTGCATAAAAGTGTATCAAAATTAGAAGAAAAAAGTCTCTGTTGCTGAAACTTTGCTGAAATCCACCCCCCCACCCCCCAAACATATGCATATGCAGTACAGTTTACCCACTACAATACATTACACTACACCACTGATGTAAACTACAACTGGTCTGGCTGGCTGAGGCAAGCTGTAATTGTAGTTATTTACCAAGTTGTAGACTTTTCATAAAGTTTCATAATGATCATAATCACAGAAGCTCCTAGAGAGCTGACTCCTTTGATTGATAATTATAGATATTGTAGCAAAAAAAAAACAAAGTAACTTGTGATCTTAGAGAGAGATTAATGGGATTTAAATGGCTGCCTGTGGAGATTATGCTTCACCAAGCACAGCAATAGAAAATAAATACACTGGGAGGGTAAAATTTAATAAAATCACACAGGCTTCTTTTGCAGTTTCTGTGGATTTGTTTTAGTCTGCCTGTCTTGTCTGGTGCTCCAAGACAGTTGTAATTTTTTTTTTATATTTAGTGAACCAAATTGTAGTCCACAGTCAGCAATACAGACCCTTAAAACTCCACTCAAGTGTTTTTAGTTGCCTCAACAAAACTACTAAAATGTTATTCCTGGTTTAGGTGTGAGGATATTGTACGTAGAAACAAATTAAATACAGTGCATTGACACTGAACATTTTGAAGATATCTTCCTAGTTGTGTTAAAGAAAAAAAAAACTAGTTTTGTGTGGCAGAAAGTTATGATCTATTGCCTGGAGTAGATACTTGTGGAGATAGCGAATCTGTCAATAGTTAATTAAAACGTGCGTATACTTGTATTTGCAGCTATATTGGATGTGAGTTTTTTTAATCATCTTCTCCTTGTTCACTGAACAGCAGGATGAAGACATGCATTTGTGTGTGTGTGCATGTGCGTGTCTGTGTGTGTGTGTGTCTGTGTCTGTCTGCCTTGGCTTGGAAATCGATAGGCCGTCTTTGACACACCCGTGGTATTTAAAACAGCTCCCAAGCAAACCAAAGGGCTTCTGGTCTGTTTGCTCAACCCCTTCCTTCGCTCTTATTAGAGAGAAGGAAAGAGAAAGAGATGCCGAAGGGAGGGGAAGGATGATAGAAGAGAGGAAGAGACAAACAAAGAATTTTTTGCCATCCTGTCACGTCCCTATAGCCCGTGTCTCATCACTCTCTCCTCCTCTTCTTTCCTCACCTCTCGCTCCCTACATCATCGTCCTATCATCAGTCTCCATCTGTCAGTTTAACCTGGCTGTACCTCCACACACACACTTACAGAACATCTACTCACACACACACACACACACACACACACACCAGCACTCTTTCTCCCTCTCGATCTGTTTGGCACGATCACACCCTTTTCATTTTAAAAAATCTTGGCGTCGAGGACGCCGTCTTGTCTTCTTTTATATTACCTGCTGTCCCATCCTCTCTGTCTCCGTTCATCCGTCTCCACCTGGCAGACTAGATTACATATCTGCTCTTGTCAGACCGGGAGACGTCTTCACTCACGTTATAAGTTTCATTTCCTGTCTATCCATCCATCCGCTCATACATCCATCCACACATCCATCCATTTCCTTTAGCGTCTATCCGTCCATCTCTGCACGCAGACATGAATGCGCTTTAATGGCGGCTTATCTTCGCATTTTATGCTTGGATCTGCCTATTTTTTATTTTTACACTCCTGTTAGTTATCCTACCATCAATCTTCAGTGTCATTCTCACACCTTTAAACAACTCATTTTCCACTCTGTCAGTTTGTCTGGCACCTATAGGTGGATTCACAGATAATGGAATTAACACACCGATGTGCATGTAAAGTTACTCTCTAAGCAGACTCAATCTAATAAAAATGGGCCCATGTGATCATAACTAGGCAACAAAGTATTTATATGAGTGAATTATGTCTGTAACGGTAACAATAGTTGATGTGCATTAATTTAATCCTTTTGAAACATTGATTGCTAGGTAGACTACAGTTGAAAATTAGCCGATTGGCTAACGCTGCCACATTTAAAGAAACGTTGATTAATGTGCATTGTCCTAATCTAATAAATACATCTACATCTACAGCTGCATTTGTGCAGAAAAGAAGATGAAGAGACATTTTTTAAGTCTTCAAATTTCCCATCTTGTTCGTGGGATTTCCCTCTTTCTGGTCTACATATCCCTGCCTCTGCTGAATGCTATACTAATGCACCATAGTATATACCTAAACTAGATGTATTTTAAACTAAGTAAAGCACTGTAACGTGAACACATAGTGCCATAGAATGCCAGATGTTGGTCTTTTCAAGGGCCTTGGTAGTGGGGTTTAGCCAGAAAAAAATGAATTTCGTGCAGCGATGACAGTTAAGTTTAGGATAAAGATCGTGGTTTAGATTAAAACACTCCTGAGGAACAAACAAGTGTTTCATTGGTGAAAGTATTTGGTTTTTGCCGCATATTGAACTCCCCTCTCTGGCTTGAAAGCTCTGTGTTTTATGTTGACGCCCCGTTGTGCTATTTCAGTTCCAGATTATTTTCAATATTGGACTGAATATTTAAGTGTTTTGGCATTGCTGGCCGAGTGGAACTATATCCTCTGCTTTTTTTCACAAATCACACCCTGTATACAATACTAGCAGACATGAAAGAAAAATTAAACTTTTCCAATTTAACCAAATTCCTGAATCCATCTCCATTTTTCACTCTAGGATGGGTTAGAGGGCTTGAGCAGCTTGTTTTGTTTCCAGTTCACAACCTCTACTTCTTATACTCTGTTTACTGGCGAATCACAGCCAATGCGTAGCCTATAGCGCCAACTTCTGACCAAACTATGCTGTAGCCAGTTTATTCACTCCAAAACATTTGCCTACAGCAGTGGTTCCCAAACATTTTCAGCTCAAGACCCAAAAGAGAAATTTGGTGTCTCCCCAGGACCCAAATTTACAAAAGTACACCATGAATCATTGCAACATCTACATTTTTAAACTGTGGACAAAAGACGGAACAAACCACGAATTTAAATGTACATGAAGTTTATTTATTCCATTATAATGATGCCTTCAGCGCTGCTCGGTTC
>NC_045746.1:19833536-19840636 GCF_008692095.1 Etheostoma spectabile | reverse complement strand
CCTGATAGATAACAGGGAGAATCATTTAAAATGACCACTCTCACTTGTTCCCATTACCATTTGCATCGGAGCTGAACAGACCAGAGTAGCAAAAAAGAGCACTCATTCACATAAGATTGACAAGTGACAGGGAAACAAGCAAACAGGGAACAAATTAACACAAGAAAACAGGAAAAACTATAACTGGAAACCTCAACAATGAAAATGCTACAGAAAGGAATTACAAGTTAAGTTTCAAAACAAAAGTTTGTAAGTTTCCAAAAAAAATCCTTAACAACTTACATGGTTTGTACTAACAGTTTTTACAGTATCTTCTTTTAGAGGTCATCCTTAAAAACAACAATCCACAAAGTTCAGAGGCAGTAGAGCTGAGTGGGGGGGGGGGGGGGGGGTGGAGTGGGCAGAGTTTATCTCTGAACTGTCTTAAAGTAATTATCAGACAAAAGTGCAGGGTAGTAGCAGGAAGCCATGCCCTTGCAGGCTGTGTGATTTACACCAGTTAGCACCAGCTGTATCTATATAGTACAGTGGTGCTGTTTAAAACTCTGTCACCTCTTCATGAATTTTAATGAACACTGAATCACTGTGGGGTTTTTTCACGCTTGACTAACTTTCACCGGGAACCTTTGACATGTGCAAACTATTTAGCATTATGCAGCAAAGTGCAGTCTGTGAGAACTCTATATTTTGCGTAGTGATATAATTTCTTTTCTGTTATTTTGGCTCTGTACTCCAACACATTTGAATTGAAACAATCACTGAGGGGAAAGTGCTGATTTTCAGCTTTAAGTGTATTCAAGGAGAAGATACCTACTGGGTGAGCAATGTAGCTTTTTATATTTTACATTGTTCCTCCAGGCTTAAATCAGTACGGGAAAACAGGCAGGCAGGTGAACCAAAGTGGTCGTGTCATTCTCCTGACCTCCACTTATGGACCTCACTCACCGAAAAAGAAGTAGGAGACGAGTACTGATGTTGTTTCAATCAATCAATCAAACTTAATTCATAGAGCACTTTAAAAACAACCAAGTTGCCTTAGTGCTGTACAGAAGAATAAATAAAGACATAAAGCTCATAACTCACACAGGCATTAAATACAAACAGAATCCAAATAAAACCAGTTCAAGTTTAAGCAAATACAAGCACTTTGTCATTGTGTAGCACGATGAGATTACTTTTTGCCCAAGGGTGCACTAAAAAGTGATCAAATGCATGTTCGGTAGTACTGCAATTAAATAAATATAAATAAATCTCTAAGTCTATCTAGAATAACATACACTGTAAAATAACAACATAAGATGATAACATAAAGATAAAATGAGCTTAAAATATAGGTGACTCTTAAGTAATAAAATATATATAAGAATGTATATAAGCTTTATATATGAATAAGAGCTAACCTTACATAAATAGGAGCTAAGTGCACAAGTTGCATTATAGCATCACGGTTTCTTATTGCCACATGGTTATACTGCACAGCTGCTTATTACATAAGCAGAGACATTTGTATTGCACATTACCATCCTGATTATTGTTACATGCCATTTCCAGAGTTCAGTAATGTTATGGCAGTTGTGAAAAAGCTATTTTTCAGTCTGTTAGTGCGTATTCGGGGTAATCTGTGGCGCCTGCCTGATGGGAAGAGCTCAAACAGTCCATGTCCAGGATGAGTCATGTCCGTGATGATGTTCTTAGTCCTTCTCACACACCGGGTCTTTATTGAGGTGTTCAAGTGATGGCAAATCAGCTGACATAGAGACATAAAACAAGAGAAGACAGCTATACAGTTAAACAATAAAATCCAAATGTCAATGTCTGGTGTCAAAGGCCAAGAGAAAGAAGTGGGTTTTAAGACGAGATTTAAAAAGAGACAGTGAAGAGGCCTGTCTATGGGCAGAGGAAGATCATTCCACAGTTTCGGAGCTGCCACATGCAAAGGCGCAGTACACTTTGAGCTTACACTTTTTCCATCTATGACAAGACATGGAAGTGTTTTTTCGATCCGACGCGCCCGATCATGGTCCAAAATGCAACTTTCACAAGTGTGATGTGGAAAGTTGAAGCCTCCAGCGAGTGAGAATGGACTTTTTAGTGACGTAGAAGACAGCTTGTGTCAGGAAGTTTTGAAAGCAACTTTCAAAACAAAAACATATCAAATAAATTCTTATTCCGAGCAGATTATAATGTTAAAACATGTCTGGATGAGCTCTTCAAGTTTGTGTTGACTTGTCCATTCTATCCACTTGAACTGGGTGGAGTAATGTACTGTACTGTACTGTACAAATACATAAATGACAAATTCGTTGTTTCGTCTCAAATCAAAACAGAAAATGTCACTGTCAATAAAAAACTATGGAACTATACTACTATGGAAGTATAACACTGTATCTGAACCAAATAATCTCACAGATACTTTCTTCTTTCTTTCTCTCTTGTGTTCTTATAAATGTACATTTCTTTTGAGAGTCTTTCAGATAATACACAAACGGTTATATAATTCCCTAAGGGATGTTTCTTTTTTACTGTGATTTAAGGCAATTGGGTGTCAGACTTCTACCTGTAATCCCAGTGAATAATATCCTTCTGGGTATTATTTTTCATATTTCACAACGCATTACAAGATAAATTACGAACGTGCTTGTTTTTCCAAGAATTGTATCGTGTCGTGTCACATATGTGGCCCACCTCTCATGGGACTCCAACACATTTTCATTCTTAAATGAGAAAAAAGAAATGCACTGAGTCATATTTATCTACAGGGCTTTGCTTTTGAAGCTACCTCTGTACATAAATCCAGTAATTATGGGATTACCATAACATAAGGGATTACTGATCACGGTACGGGGTAGTTTTATATACTCCACGCACAAATTCTGGTGTTGGCAGCAGCACATTATGAATGGGACAGAGCAAAAAATCAAAAGAGAACTTCTGGTCTACCGTGATAATTTGACAGCAGTTTTATAGAATTCACATTTTCTGGGATGTTCGGGATTGCTTTATACTGTTTTGCATGCTTAAATCTAGATTTTTCCTCAACACAGTGATGAAGAAACTTAAAAAAGTAACACTCACATTGTAAGGAAGGAAAAGTGAGATACTTTAATTTACTATGTTGCACTTCAATATCTAACATTGAAAAAAAAACGGTTTCACCTTTTATCACTTTTGAGAAGGGTTACATTTAGGCACAGTAATGTGACTTAAGTGTTATTACTACATCATCAATAAAAGGCGATGATTGATTTTTTTTAATTTTTTTTTTCCTATGTCGGGAATCCAGTCTGCTTCTCCAAACTGGGGGTGTGCCGACTACCACTATTGTAGGTCAGGTCCAGGACCCCTAGGGGGTCCTTAGAATTGCTGCTGGGGGGGGCACCAAATTACTTTTTTGGTAGATTACATATATGTATACAGTAAATGTCTGAAAATATACAGTACATTAACATGAATCCAACATATTATTTATAAAGATACATTTTTTTTTCAATTTACATTGATGATAGGCTTACTGGCCTATAGGTAAGGTAGCCATCCCCAGATACAGTTACTGTTCTACTTTTTAAAAGTAAAACATGATGTATATATATATATACATATATGATGTATGTATATTCTATGAATACGTCAACAATTAATATTTTTAACACCTTAGTATTAACTGCCCCATAAAAAGGTATATCTAAAGACTCATGGTCGCACTACACGTTATTGAAATTGAGTTAGGTTTTTTTCTTTAGAATCAAGTCCTTTTTATCATTTGTAGCAAAAAAACAACTTGTAAATGCAACATTCTTGTCTGTCTTGGACTACGATGATATTTTATACATGCATTTGACCTCCCAGTGTCCTCATGCTTTGGACACTGTGTTTAATGGAGCCTTGAGATTCATCACAAACTTAAAATCTCTCACTCATCACTGTTTGCTGTATTCTCGGGTTGGGTGGTTTTCCCTTACCATTCAGCGTTGGATGCACTGGCATCTTTTTATTTATAAGGCAGTATTAGGTCTTCTTCCTCCATATCTGAACACTTAAATCCTCCCGAGTTTCTGCAGGGACATATCACCTGCGCTGCCAGGATCTGTTTTTATTGACAGTCCTTAAAGCCCCCACTGACTTTGGCAAAAAGGCTTTTAATTTTGCAGCACCATCTGCATGGAACCAGCTTCAGAATGAACTACAGTTAAAGGAGTTAAGGAGTTGGTCTCGCTTTATTCTTTTAAAGGCTTTTTAAAGGACCTGGCAGAAAGGCAGTTTGTATGTCACTGTTTTTAAATGGATTTAGGACCCAGGTTTTTTATGATGACGTGTTGTTTGAATATGAGTGAAAGTGTGTTTATGTATTTACCTGTTAGTGTCTCTGTCTCTATTTGAAACCGTGCTGCCACTTGCCAGGACTACCTTATAAAAGAGATTTTTAATCTCAATGAGTTTTTTTTTTATCCTGGTTAAATAAAGGTTTGAATGAATGAATGAATTGTAGGCCCAGTTTAATATGCAACTCAATTCTGTACATTATGTATAGTAAAGGGTCCCTGCTCTGTCTCGTTTTCAGTTTAGTGGTCCTTGGCCTAAAAGACATTGTCGACCCCTGCTGTAGACAGTACCTCACACAACTATATTTAAAAAAAATGCAGAACTATCCCTTCAACGAACGAGCAATTGTTCAGTACTTCTGTTGTTTCCCAGAAAAAATAACATTGTTTCCTTTTGACCAGTCAGCCTATGTAGGACGTAGGCTTAGTGTGTGTTTAAAGCAGCAAATATAAGAGCTTTCTTGTTAGATGGATGAATCACTGTTGTCTTGCAATGTGATGTAATCAATTGGCAACAAAAAGACCCATTACTACTAAATATGGTGTAATAGGTATGGCCTTAAAATCCATCCTCCTCCTGCGTCTCTTTCTTCATTTTTCTTCTTTCAGTCAGTTTTTTTCTATACCTTTCTTACTCCTCTGCTCCCTTCCAGGCTCTGAACAGGGCTCAGCTGAGCGCTGTCACGCACTGTCACTCCTTTATTTCATCGCTCCATCATTCTTATTGCCCCTCTGCAGATCTGGGTATTCATCTGTCCATCCATTTGTCTGCTCCCTTTAGCCTGACAAGTGGAAATGACGAGGAGAGACAGCAGGGCGAGGAGAAAAAAGAGAGGCGATCAGAGGGAAGGGGAAGAAAGGGAGAGACAAGGTGGATACTTGGGGGAATGACTGAAAGGAATTTAAAACACAGAGAGAGAGAAACAACAAACAGAAAAAGAAAGGTGATAAAAGAGACAGAGGGAGAAGAAGTGCTATGAAGAGAAGAGAAAGTTGTGAATGAATTGTATTAAAGTAAGTAACAAAGGTTCACCTCTCAGACAGAAAAGGTTTACAGCATCAAGACTGTCCTCACCAGAAGAACAACAGCAGTGTTTGTTGGCCAAAAATGACGTATAGGTCTACCTAGTCGATATCCACGACGTTCCACTTCGGGGATTGCTCCGTTGTACGGCCTTTCTGTGGTGCTAGAAACTAAGTTAGCTGAATTAATGCAACCCAGAGCAGAAATATTGAATTTAGAGAGTACGTGTGCCTGTTCAACCAGGTTGCTTTAACTCTTATAATTTATTAGGCCTTCATTTTTAGTTTTGTTGTAGTTGTAGGTTGTTCCTGATATTTTATCTTGTGTAGTACCCTTTGTTTTTTACATTTTTATTATATTCCCTAATAACTTCCAGTTCCTTTTTGTCTGCCAGCTCATATTAAATTCCAAGATTTTAATCAGATGTGTTTAGATGATAACAAGCTGCTTTCAATTCTTTAATTATTCGGTTTCTTTATTTTATTATTTATTCAGGGTCAGAGGTTAACATGGCCTAAGGGAGAAAATACACATTAAAAATCACACAATGGAATTGAGACTGAGAAGGGGGACAGAAATGCAGGCGAGTCCTTTTTTACATCGTCCTTTTTAACATTCTGCCCTTTTCTCCTTTTTTCCACTGTCCCCTGTGGGCCACCGTAGATAAGTCATGATAAGTTATGACTAGGCGATTCTTTGCAGCGTGCTCTGGGTGTGAAAATAAAATGGTTTCTGAGTTGAAAACAAACTGTGTTAGCAGCCTGGAGCTGAAGAACATATCTCTGTTTATGTGATGGTATATGGTGATTTACAAAACAAAAATAAATGTCAATGACGGACTACAAATAGACTGTTTACTAGCCAACACACTAGCCGATTAATTTATAGGTCAACAAAAATCCCCCTGGAAAGGAACAAATTCCTTTAAAATCAGATTAGGAGTGTAGAAGATGTCCTCTGGAAGAAAACGTACTTTCTTACCTGGCTGGGTGGCTTTAACAAGGTCTTAAAAAAGAAAAAGTCTTAAATTTGACGTTCTTCCCTGCAGAAAGACACAAAGTATGTAGGGAGAGATAAAGAGAGATAGGGGAGAAACACCAGGAGATGCGTGTACCTGTTTTTGACGGATGTAGGGTGAAAGGCGAAGAGAACGGGCGGCCCCACGGCCCTGACGCACTGCCTTGTGGGTAATGGCCACTGATGCGTAACGGCATGGTTGTCATTCTCCGGGGTCCAGCTCAATTAGAGAAAAGTAGAGAAATTGTGTGTGCATGTGTGTGTGTATGTGTGCGTACATGCGTGCGTGCGTGTGTGCCGGCCCGTGTAAAAAAGAGAGCAATGTCTCAGAGAGTCTGATTCCATTAGGGAATAGCCTGTAAGATGCCGGTCCATTTCCATTAGAAAAACAATCTTGTATCACTGTGTTGATGCCTGTGTCCATGTTTATTTGAAGAGAATATGGCGTGTGTGTTTGTGTGTGTGTGTGTGTGTGTGTGTGTGTGTGTGTGTGTGTGTGTGTGTTTGTACGTGTATGATAGGCCTAGTCCATTAGAAGCTACAGTAATGTGATCCTGGTTAAAGATGATCAAACAGCTTACTTTATGTTCCCTTTTGTTCATCCTGATTTTGCACCTTCTCACTCTCTCTCTCTCTCTCTCTCTCTCTTTCTTTTGTCTCCACTTCACACACTTCAATATTACCTTTCTCTTTTTGTTTCTCTCTCTTACTCTTCTCTTTCACACACACACACACACACA
>NC_045746.1:19820178-19833526 GCF_008692095.1 Etheostoma spectabile | reverse complement strand
CACACACACACACACACAGATCTATATCAGCTACCAGCATGGACTGAGCTACTTTTCTTTTTGACATAGGGCTAATGGGGTTTTCTGTCTCGTCAGGACAATTACCCACCTGTTGGAGCTCTATTTCTCACACACACACATATACACAAACACACACACATTAATATGGCCACCGTGCAATAAATTTCTTATATTATACTGTCACCTTCCCAACCTCAATAGTGTACATTAGGGCTGAACGATATTGTGTTTTTGCATCGACATCGTGATGTGATGTTGACACTAACCCTGCTTGTACATGATTACCGGCCGACCCTTCTCCTTTAAGACAGGTAGCCATGTGGGCAACGTGTGTATGTGACTTTAGTCCAACAGGGTTTATAGTTATGGGAAGTGAGGCTCTCCGTGTGTAGAAAAGCACTGTAGGCACCCGCTGACACAGTGATGCGCATAGTAGGTGCATGGTAGTCAGTGAAGCTACAGTAGTCATTGTTTTATTTTCACTGCAAATACGAACTAAATCACCTGATTATTGCAACATAATCACATCTCCCAGCCATTTTCCCCCGCAGAAAGCTGCTACCAGCCAGGCTCAAGCTAATAAAGTTAGCCTAAAGAAAGAAGCATAAAGCTGCTACCAGCCAGGCTAAAGCTAATAAAGTTAGCCTAGAAAGAAGCATAAAGCGCTTCCAGCCAGGCTAAAGCTAATATAGTTAGCCTAAGAAATAGAAGCTACTAACCAGCCAGGCTAAAGCTATAAATTTAGCCTAAAGAAGAAGCATAAAGCTGCTACCGACAGGCTAAGCTAATATAGTTGAGCCTAAGAACAAGCATAAAGCTGCTACCAGCCAGGCTAAAGCTAATATAGTTAGCCTAAAGAAACAAGGGGTCCGTCCATCCCAGCTAACGTTATGGTTAATTTAGGAAGCAACATGCAGTCGTTGTCATACATTTTAGCCTGGATTGATAGGATTATATGAATTCAGTGGTGTCATGGTAGTCAACCAGCGTATTTCTACCTAATTTTTTCTCTCCAAAATCACTTCAGAAAAGTAAAGTTAGTCATAGTGCTTACTTGCTTTGGCGTTTGTAAAGCATTAAAGTTTAACAAAGAATGGTTCATATTAGAAAAGATCCTTTTTCATTTTTATCTTCTATGTAGAGGCACTCCCCTACAAAATCATCGCAGTAGTCGAGAATGATTTATTATTTCCAAATAGACCTATCTACTGTATGTCATCTTTTAAAAATGACTTTTTCTTATTTCATATCGCAATATACATCGCAGGGAAAAAAATATCGAAATGTTAGTTTTTTCCAATATCATACAGGCCTAGTGTAGTGACACCAAAGTGCATATGAAAGCCTTGACACTTGTTAAGTATTTGTGTGCATATGCCCTGTGTGTTCACACACTCACAAATGCACACACATCTTTCTATAGATTGTATGCAGGATTTTGCAAATTCACTGATTTTTGTAAAGAAAATGTCCCTCTCTGGTTAATGCGAGCCTGTCCATCAGACAGCAACCTTGAGAGAAAAACAGAGAGAGGGTTAGAGCGGGAGAGGGGGAGTGAGACCTTTAATGCAATTCAGAGTTGATATAGTGAGACTGTCCTCCACTGTGCCGCATAATAGGCTATAGTGCTTTCCATTTAAATCAAGGCCTCAGTTTATTTGAATTAAACCAAATCCAATCAGAGGCAGACTGTGGGGAAATCACCTCTGTGCATAGATTGGAGACACGTTTACACACACACACATACACACACACACACAACACCACACACAACACACACACACACACACACACACCACACACACACCACCACACACACACACACACACCCACACTGACATATACCAAAACACAGCAGTTATGTGTGAAGATGTTTTAGTGTTACGCTTTGGTGTGTGTTTCGTCAACAGTCTCCTGACTAACTAATTTGAATTACCAAATACAATACCTTTCTTTTTTACATAAATTAAACTGGATTATGTTTTTTAATCAATATAAAGAGGAAACATGTTGAATATCTACATATTCGTTATGATCAGACTTATCTGTGTGTTTTGAGCTATGGTTCGAGGCAGTGTGAGAGTACCATACGGTAAACAGGAAACATCACTGCCTCCATCACTGCCACAAGAAAGTTTTAAAACTCTATGAGGGAAAAAAATGAAAAACAAGCACTGATCTGCCCGGGAGTTTGTGTAATAGCTGAATATTTCCTGCAACGACAAAGCACTTGCTATGTTTTGCGCGTCTTTTTTCTTTGTCTCTGTCCTGTGAAATAAAAAAAATAAGCTGCCTTCAAGTGCAATTGGAAACGTCGAGATCTATAAACGATCTGACGGAAAACAGTAATTGTGAAATATATGGTCCACTTGGGATATGTGTATGAACACAACACACAAATGGGCCGTTTCAATGATACTCCAATGATATCTCCCCCCCCCCCGCAGACATATGAGGAGCAGTTAACCACAGTCCTCATAAATTGACCGGAGTTTAACATTACAACACAAAGGAAGGAATGAACATCCGGGGCGAATATGTTGTGATCCGGAGGAATTTCCGGCAAGCCAGGAAGTGGAACGTTGTGGATATAGACTAGTGCCGCTTTAACCAAAACCTTTACCAAGTGTTGTGTAATTTTCCCTGTAATTTCTGAGTGCAAACATAATTCATGCACAAATTTTGTTTCTTTCAAAACATGTCAGCCTCTATTTAAACACATGTTGCAGTAGACAGGATTGGTTTCTGTGTGTTTCCCACTCCACAGCAGAAAAAAAAGACTCACCTTTTATTTTTAAAGGTAGGAGTTTTCTCCAGAGATTCTACATTTTAAATGAGATATCTCTGATTTAAAAAAAAAGAATCTGTCTCCTGCTAGTAGACAGTCATTGGTGGCATGAGCGAGAAACACTCTCTGGGTTATGTTTTTTTAAAACTGTGAGTCATGCAAAGACCTTTTCATTCAGCAGTGAGACAGAGCATTTGAAATGAGATGACCTCATTTAAAAAGTGATCGATGGTATGAATATCAATCACGTCAGCCACTTTTAACGGTCGGAATCTTTGTAAAAACCTTTGTTTACTAAATGGTAATGAACTTGATTATACAATAGTGGATGGTATTAAATAATACATCTCCCGAAGCACCATTTTCCAAATAGGACATAGTGTTTTGGCTTTAATGGCTCATAAAAAGCCACATGAAGAATTCATGCCAGCTGCACAGTTCCCGTTTGACCCGAGCCCTCACATGAAAAATTCTCACAGAAGCATTTAAAAGCACTTGACCAATGACCCACTGCTCAATTATATATTTTTGTGAGAGGAAATGTTCAGTTTGCATGCTAATTTTCAAACTGGCACCTTTTGTTGGCATTTAATTTCTCTAATGAGCTTTTAGCAGTAACACGTTTACTGATGTCTCTTAGTATTGCGCTGAGCTGGAAGGGTGCCAGTTTGGGTGTTATCCTCACACATGTTGCACTGATTGTCCTTAACACGAACAGATAATAGATTCACAGGGTCACACCTGCAGCACAAGATTATTTGTCCTGAAATCAGACTTAGAAAGCATTATGACATATAAATACAGCAAGTGCATTACCAAGTAGGGATGTCACAATTTCGTAGTTTAAATCAAAAACTTATTGAAATTACAAGCAGGATTGGCAATTCCCCCATTATTCTTTCTCTCTCTACCTCCGCCTACTTTCGTATGTCCGAAGAAAGACAAAAAAAAACCAGATACAGCGACGCTTACCGACTGGTAGCATGCAGCTAAAGACACAAGGTAATGTTAGCTTACCCGTAGCCTGCAGCTGCATATTTCGAGACACTGTGGCCACCGCCGGAGTCAGAGATGACGGAAAAACAACAGAACTGAAAAAATCCTCCTTCTTCACTGAAGCCACAGGCGTGACTGCATTTGGTCTCTGACGGGACTCCATGGTGCGTTCAGGTGCACCTTGTACACTCTGAGCAACTCAAACTGTAGTTTACCCTTCTAGCTGAAAAGGTGTCTAGTGGCTCTTATTGTGGCATTTCCATCCCTGTTGTAAAAAAAAGTTTAAATGGAAAATTGAATCCAATCATGTCCTTAAAATGGAAAGTCAAACGAGATTGTGGATTTGGGGGATCGTGACACCCTTAGTAGCCATTTCATATTAAATTACTGGCTACTGCTGCTTACATTTTTTTCTCCACATACACACATCAGGTGCAATTTTAAGTTTTGATTCAGCGTCTTGTTTTAGGTCACTTTGACATGTGAAGACAGAAAGAGCCCAGATCAAGCCAAAAACTCGACAACGGACGAGCCACAGTAACAAAACAAAAAAAGAAAAGAAAAAGGGTCGCGGTGGTGACATTGAAAACCATTTCGGCTTATGAAGGCTTATCACAAAGAGAAAAAAAAAAGCAAAAATGCCAAACACAAACATGAAATGAAACAACAGACATTTGATTCAATCAATGAACAATCAAAAAGCAATGAGTAAACTATGAAAATGTTTGTATAAAACAGACACGATGGACACTTCTTTCATTTTATCTTTGATCACATCTTAAGCCAACACCTTTGCCCGTCTTTCTCATCCCTCCATCCCCTCTCTTTCCTCCATGTCTCTTTGCCTCTTAACCCTACTCTTGTCCTCAGGTCAAATTTGACCCGTTTTCAAAGTTTTTACAAACATTAGGGTTTCCTTCAACCAAATTGGTTTCCTTCAACGCTCTTCACAAGTGAAAATTAGGATCAGATCTCTGCTTTCATTGACTTGTGGGTGTTTTAAGCAATTTTAAGGCATTATCCTGAGTAAATATTTGACATATCTGGGATTATCTATTGCCTTCATTACTCTGATCTTAACTATTAGTCAAATCATTTATAATTTCAGCTTTTTTCTAACATAAAAATGTGATTAGAATTGTATATTAATGAGGTTTATTGAACATGAATTTTAAAAAAAAAAATGTGTAAAACTAGTGACAATAAGTTGGTTCTAGTGGCAAATAAATTAAAAGGTATATGGTGCCAAAAACTTTGAAAAAAGCAAGCAAAATGTGGGGAAAAGCGACGGTGTCTAAAAAAGGTGTTCATTTTTTTTCCCGGGAGGACAACACAGGGGTTAATCTGCCTCTTTACCCAACCTTCTACACTTCTATTCAGCTTATCATTGCTTCTTTCATCCGCTTCAACCCTTCCTCCTCCATTCGGTTTTGAAGGTAAAGCCCTCAATGTAGACCTTCAAGCCACTAAAGGTGAAGTATCATGAGTAAACACATTTTCAATCATGGTCGACGCTAGTGGGAATAAAACCTCTAACCCTGGCAGCATCGGTGCCTTGCTCTTTTAATCGATCTATAGCAGGAAATGAACTCAAGAGTGACTCTGTCAGCCTCTACGTGTGGTAAATTCCAGGAACTTCTACAACTTTCCTTAATATTTTATTTTATATCACCAGTTTATAGTCGGTTGAGAACTCATATGTTGAACACACACACACACACACATATTAGTGCGAGCAGATGCCAGCCTACGGGCTCTTCATTGGGTTAGCCGGCTTCGTAAAGGTCACAACAAATTACAAGTGGTCAGCTAGCCTCTGTCTACAGCGATCAGAACAGTAGCACTGACTCTGTCAGCAGAGAATTACACAATTGACCTTTTTGTGTGTGTGTGTGTGTTTGTTTGAGTGCGTGCGTGCGTGCGTGTGTGAGTACATGTGCATTTGTGTGAATGTGAGCATACAGTACACGTGCTATATCTTTCTATGTGCAGGTCTGTCTATGTGTTTAGTGTGTTTTATGGATGTTTTTATTTATAGATAAATAGATAGATAGATAACTGGGAAATGACTGTTACAGCAGCAAGTTAAAAAGACATACACACATACAGAAAATACAATAAATATGCTAGACATAATAAGATAAAATAAGATCACAAGATATTAAAAATACCAGAACACCTAAATTATACTCAGATGAATGAAAAAGACTGTACATGTATATACAATTGTAGAATAAAAATATACAACCTAAATCCATAGTGTATATATATATATATATATATATATGACAAAGTGTGTGTGTGGGTGTGTGTGTGTGGGTGGGTGTTTCTGTCAGTCTCAGTCTCGTCTCACTCCAGCCACCGTACCTTTAGGTCATTGGCATTCTGCCCGGGCCTTGCACTCAGAGCGACACAGATTATTACTGTTGCTGCCCTCTGTTATTTACGTCAATCTGTCTTGTCTGTGTGTGTGTGTGTGTGTGTGTGTGCGTGTGTGTGTGCGCCTGTGTGTGTGTGCGCCTGTGTGTGTGTTTACAGAGTCCGATTTAGATCTTGAACTTGAGGAAAGGATATTAAGGATGAGCAGCAGTGTGAGAAGATATTGTTGCATGTTGTATTCTATTTATTTTATTTATTTATTATTTTTCTTTATGTTTGTGTCACTGGTTACGTATTTTCGCCTCGCTGCTTAACTCTACTTGTCAGTGTGTGTGTGTGTGTATGTGTTGACTTACTTATAAGTGTGTTCTTTTATGAGTGTGTTCTTTTTAAGAACAAGTGTGTGAGTGTGCAAACACTTGGCTTTTGCTTGTCGGCGTTGTAACACTCAGTGTGTACACATCGACCGAGGCTGTGTACGGCAAGAAAAGTCAACTGCAACATCTCTATAATCTGCTGAATACAGAGTGTCAGAGTTAATTCAAGTAAAATGTATATTATTATACTGTGTGTGTGTGTGTGTGTGTGTGTGTGTGTGTGTGTGTGTGTGTGTGTGTGTGTGTGTGTGTGTGTGTGTGTGTGCGCTCAGGTGTATGAGGTTGTGAATGTATTATAGCTGTGTCATGTTTACACAGTTGCACCTATGTAGTTTGTGTGCGGTGGATTTATCCGATGTAAAGTCAATCATGTTTATTCAGATGTGTATTTTAGTGTGTGTGTTTGTGTGATTGAGAGCTGGAGCAGCGTAATCATCAACGGTGTAATAATTATAGCTTGTCAACTCAGTCATTTGCGCAGTTTTTTGTTTTTTTTATCCTTCTCTCTACTACTTACATGTTCTTTTTTTCTTTCCCACTCACTAACCCGCTACATCTCCCTGCCCTGTCCCTCTTTCCAAACCATAAATATCCTCATCCAAGGCTGCCTGTGAAATAACAAAAAGTTATGGCGCGCTGTACCAAACCCCCCCCCCCCCCCCCCCCCCCCCTCTCCTGATGTACTCAGGATGCATCTGCAGAGATACGCCTGAGTCTGAGGATCTTTAGCCCTCATGAGGGGTTGTTCGTGTTTGTGAGAGGGAAGAAAGGTGTGTGCCTGTTGCGGTACTGTAGAGCAACTAAAATAAAAGTCCAGTGAGATGTGTGTGAGATGGTGGGCGTTACTCTGGGGCTATTCCCATTAACATTTTTGCCCAGTGGATTCCATGTTGTTTGCATTTATAGTGATGTGTGCATTTGAGAGGGAGACACAAAATGACAGAATGAGGGCAAAGGAGCACTTCATCTGTGGTCCTATAGCATGCATAGGTGCCTAAAGGCGCAACCACACAGCAGTTATGCTCATATTGTGTTTTTCATGCAAAACGTGAATACATAATAACATGGAGTGATGTGAACACATATACGCAGTGTATACGGCAGATAGAGGAGAGAACAGTGAGGAGAATAGGAAGAAGGAGCTGAGAAAGCCAGATGGAGGTGAGGAGCACAGAGGCAGGTCAACTCTTTGTAACTCTCATGGGATCCATAAAGTAAGAGTTCTTTCTTTTCCAGAACATCAAAGTAGAAACTGGGTCACAAAGAGGGCACTTGGAGGGGAAAAGTTTGAAATGCATGTACAGGTCACCCAAAGCACCTGAATGAGTCGTATTATTGGCAGTGGTGATTGCAGATGAATGTGAATTGGCGTCAAAACTTATATAAATAAAATAAGAAGATTGCAACTAACAAAGTATCCTAATCCTAAATTGCTCTGTACAATTGAAATTGTTTTTCTCAATGGTGGCGTCTCAACTGTGTCATTTTGGTGACAAAGAAACAGCTACCGTCTCAGATTTGCAGACTTTCCTTTGTCCATAAGAAACCTAAAATAAAAAAAATTTAAAAAAGGTGTCATGTGTCCATTTTACTTTATGTCAGAGAGAAGAGTTCCCTGCTGGAATATAAGCCAAACTAAAAAATCAATTGCACCGTTTAAACAGATGATTATAGATTAATTTAATTAGCTTTACGTGGTTAAACAAATGTAAAAGCACAGTCCTTGTTTCACGTTTTGGCCACACAGAGATCTGATCTCAAAGCTGCAAAATCAATCAAGAATTCCTGGCACACATTCCTATTTCAGTTATGTGTGGACACAAATCTGGCTGCAGACTGGATTTCCCAAGCAGCATCATTCATTTATTGAGCTCCCTGCTGATTGCGTACATGGTACACAGTGAGCTAACATGGAGGAAAACAAGCCCTGCGGCTGCACTTCCACTTTTCCTCATCTCTCCGCAGAGTGTAAAAAGACCGTGTGAAACTGGAACCCAAAGACACAAACATCCTGTCTGCATTGGGAAGTCACGCTTGTTTTAGTCTTGGCTGCTCAGAACAAAAAGAATAAGACATTTTCTCGTACTCAGATCCATTTTTAGTAAGACGCTATTCGTAATGGAGCATGACAAAGAGATCTCAGCCCAGATCCAGACATGACTCACGATAGACGTTTGTTATGTTTTGTCTCTGTGATGGTGAACCATGACACCAGTTAGCCTGACGGGAGTGCTTTGACCAATGTGAAGTTTCATGGAAAATACTCATTTCTGTTGACAGGTGTCTCTACAATCCAATAACAGATTTCTTGAAACAAAATAAAAAGACTACCAATTATCCTAAATCAATTGGGGGCAGTGCAACAGCATTTAAACCCAACGTTGGCATATTACCACCTTATGTGTTATAACTGTTTGGCTTTGTAAGCAAACAATGTTGCCTGTTTACTCATCCAACAGGCATAAAGCAAGATCGGCATTGATTTGCATTACATAGTGACAAAATAACTGCTCTTTAGCTGCTAAATGCTCCACTGTATTCAGCAGCTATAGCTGCTAACTTTGTCTGTCTGCTACTTGTTGTTGAGAAGGCGGCACACAGCTGGTTTGTCAGGACTTTTTTTTCCACTCAAAACAGCTGCCTGCTACAGCTGGGGCTGGGGTCGGTGACAGGGGATCAAAACAGTCAAGTCCATAAAAAAACAAAACAATGAGCTGAAAGACGCCAAAGCTCCATATAGGGAAACCTTCAGAGCATGCAACTCTTCTCAAATGAAACATTAGGATTCATCCATTTTTGATCAGAGAGAGCAAACCTCCACCAAGGCATGCCCTATCTCACAATGTTTTTGCTGTGTGAATTTTGCTAGATGGGAACTAATTTTTCGGATTATTCCGAGACAACATGAATACAGCACAAATTCCCAACCAAGCTTAAAACATAATCTTCTTGAAGGAGGTAAAGATATTGATAAGGGGGGGATAAGGGCAACTAGAGCCTTAGATCTTCTGCCTCATCAGATGTAATGTTTGCCTTCTTATCTTTTATTATTGTCAAGTCAGGACAGGAAATGTTTTATTCCTTTATTCTATTCTCATTTTAAAGTATGTATGTTACAAGGTTATTCCCCTATAGTCTGAGGGTGGCAGCTGTTTGCCGCTCTGTCAGATCAGATTAAATACCACCCATCTAAATGAATTCTCAGATTAAAACAATATTGTGTACATGATCTTGCTGTTGTGTGTGTGTGTGGAGACGGAGTTAGTGGCGAGGGGAGAGAGAGAGAAAAACAGGTGTGTTGAGAGAACGCGTGGGACAAAAGGATTGAGCAGGTTGAAAGACGTTGGCCTAGAAGGGTAACTGCAGGAGAGGACATCTGTCATCCAGAGAGACGTCACTGACTAGAGCCTGCGGTCCCAGCACTTTGTCATTTTATCTACATAATGTGACAGAGACAAACAAGATGTTTGTCGGGCCTGTGGCTCTTTATCTTGTATCTTAACACTTGTGCACCTCGTAAAATTTTACCGTTTGGTGGAGGCATTTATCCACTTTACAGGACAAGGGCTGTGTCCGTTGTTAGTGTGGGCAGCCAGAGTGGGAATGGGAGGCCTAACCTTGGCAGTGCTGAAGCTGCAATTACTATTCATTTCATCTCCTCCCTTCTTCTCCTTTCTTATTTCCGCTCTTTTCTTTCATCTGCTCTCCTCTCTTCTTCTCTTATCGGCATCACCTTTCCTCCTCTTATAACTCCCTTCTCTTCTCGCCCCTTCACCTCTTCTCTCCTTCTTTTTTCTTCTCTCTCCTTTCATGTGCTCTCCTCTCATTTTCTCTGAGTTAATCTTGCTTCTTCCTCCTGAACGCCTCTTCTCCTCTCCTCAACTTCTCAATTTTCTCTCTCTCTTCTAAAACGATCGCTGCTCTCCTGCTGTGAATCCAAAAAACAGTGCCTGTGTTTGTCTGTGCGTGTGTGTATGTGTGTGTTTGTGCGTGTGTGTGTGTGTGTGTGTGTGTGTGTGTTTCAATGCTCTTTGACTTTAACCTGTTATACTCAGACACACACACACACACACACACACATTCACACACACACACACACACACACACACACACACACACACACACACACACACATACACACACACACACACACACACACCCCACACAAACACACGGGAACCCAGGGCCTTGCTACTCAATATAAACAGAATTTTAGCTGTAGGTAGCTGCTCAGTAAGCAGGGCCGCAGAGAGACAGAGATTCTCTCTGTTTGATGTTGAATGCCTTCACCTGCTCCACCTCTCCGCTTCATACTCCACTCCTCCTCTCTTTATCCTCCGTCCATCTGTCTGCCTCAACTTATACTACCAGGCCTCGTCTGATCTATACACACTTGCACACACACATACACACACACACACACACACTCACCTCCCACTCAATTTCTTCCCATATTTTTTGGGTGTTTGACACTTTGTACCAGTCCTTTAAGCTAGGATCACACACACAAACACACACACACACGCACACACACAGACACACATGGTAATATAAATGACCTAACACCCACCTGCTTACAACATATTTATGACACATACAGTACATGCCTGTATACACAAACACAAACACACACGCATACACACACAAACACACACACAAACACACAATGTTTGGAGTGTTTTCATCTCGCTGAAAGCTCTTTTCTTTGTAAGGTGGCCTTGACAAGTACAGAAGCATTGATTGAGGCAGGAACAGCATCCTTTTCTTTCTTTTTTCTGCATGCAATATGAGTCTATATACTGACTTCTTTATTTTGATACTGTAGATTATTTTTATTTATTTTTTTACTTTACTTTGACTGCAGAAGAAGAATTATGGTGCAGCAGATTGTGTCTTGGAAAAAATAAACTGTTTTTCAGGCAGAACGGGAAGTCAAATAATTCATGCAAATGTTGCAATCAGCAGTTCATGTGCTGCACACATAACACACAGACCATCTGTCCCTCAGAAAACTCGTGCTGAATTTGAATGTGAAGCACGGTGTGGCGGTGAGCAGGCTGTTTGCAGTTAACTTCAGAAAAATCACAGCGCTGTCAGATGAAGGTGCAGTTTGTGTCAGATACACAGGAATCCTCAGCTGATAGATTTTATTTGTTATAGATTGCAATTCAAGTGTCAAATATGCTTTTATTAACTGGCAACCTGTTCAAGGTGTTCCCCAGCCTGTTTATTTATGTATTTATTTAACTTTTATATAACCAGGACTTTCTTTGAGAAAGAAATCTCAGTAGCACTTTACATTCCAACACAGAAATAAGATGGTAAGTGGGTAACAGTGATAATAAATAGGTAATATATAGGTAATAAGTTGTAAATACCAAAGTAATAACTATTTAATAACCACAGTAATAAGATGTAATACTGGGATTTTAAGGTGATAAGAAGATAATAGATGTGATAACACTAGGGATGGGTTTGATGTTAACCATATATATCTGGGTCATGGTAATATAGTTATATTAATATTCTAATAACATGATAATAATGGGGTAATACTTGTTGAGGTTTTCACAGTATTATAGGCTGCTATCAGTGTAATACCTCCAAAATTAGATAAAACTTTAAACTTTAAAGAATTTAAGAATTTAAAATTGTTAATTACCATATTATAATGCTGAATGTGATCCACCCTTTATGTTCCAAATATTTCCCTTTTGTTTCATACTTTACAAATTATATGTCTTAATCTTGTGACTTCTTACTTCTAATGGTAACAATACAATAAAAGTACAACACATTACATTAAAAGAACCATAACTTTATTATCACACTGTGACCCCACCATTACCGTCTAATTGCCATGGTGGAATGTAAAGTGCTACCGAATTCTCTTTTCCCAAGGAGACCTGGCCAAGACAGCACACCAGTTACACAACAAACAGGACATACAGTCCTCAGACTCATAAGCAAGATTCTTCATCCAGCTCCAATAAACAGATGCATTTCTCAGTTACATGGAGTTGAACATTTTTAAAATGCAGTATGCTTTGCAAATGATTCCCAGTCCAGGGAGTAAAGAAGGACCCCAGCTCAGTTCAGACCCTTGGAACCTGGTCAGGATAGTTCTGACTAACGCTCACTGGGGTCGGCTCCTCATTGAATCACTGAAGAAAAAAAATGAATACATGAATGGATGAAGCAGGGTGTGGGTCAACAATGGAGAAGGCATCAAAACTGCGGGGCTTTAGATATGTAGATTGGTACCGCTCTGATGTACTGAGCAATGAATATGAAGCTATACAGCCAGAAGCTGCTTAGCTTAGCATAAACACTAGAAACGGGGGCGAACAACAAGCCTGGCTCAGTCCAAAGGTAACTAAATCTGCCTGCCAGCAGCTCAATAAAGTTCATTATTTAGCGCTTTGTGTCTTGTTTCTTTAATCCTTAATAAAAACTGGTCTTTGTGCTAAGATAAGCTAACCGGCTGCTGGTTGTTACTTCATATTTAAAAGTCAGATAATTTCTTGACGCAATAAGTCAGTGATTTACAGAATTAAAGTTTTAATATTGAAAGGGGATGAAAAAAGAAAATGGTATTAGTAACAAACTAATTAGTGAAAATGGTTTTCTGTCAAACACAACCGGGAACCAGAGCAGCGGCTCATATAAGTACATCTGTATGAAAACCAGCAGGTGCAATAGTCGGGAGTCTCAATTGACACAGGACACACACACACAAGAACATATATATACATGTATATGTATATCTATATATATATATATATAT
>NC_045746.1:19819701-19820168 GCF_008692095.1 Etheostoma spectabile | reverse complement strand
ATATATATATATATATATATATATTTATACATTTCCCATGATGCCTGCATTGTCACAGACTAATGCTGCTTTCCAGGCAACCCGTAACTCGTGTTTTCACAGCCTTCTACCCGTGAAAGTCCCCTCGAACGGCAGTCAAACCCATAACGTACTAGTCGTGAACTCGTACAAGATATTTGTACTCCCAGTTACAGTGTAACACACATAACAACAATGGTGACCCCTGTTGATGCTTTTCAGATGCCGTGAGAAATGAGTGAGTCATAAATATACTGTACATTTAGGCAATGTAAAGTAATTCCACACATTGTAATCAAAACAATACTCATACCATTGTGTGCTACTACAGGTTATGTTTATTAAATGAAGCCCAAAATATGTCGCCGACTAGAATTTGGTAGGATAAGCTAGAGGCTAGCTAACGTAAACGTTAGGTAGAAGCTAGCTAATGCTAACGCTAGCTAGAA
>NC_045746.1:19816133-19819691 GCF_008692095.1 Etheostoma spectabile | reverse complement strand
TGACTTTGCCTGGAACGCTACTAAGTCGTGATTTGTGTCTTGAAGTCGTAACTTTAAACTTAAAAACTGTGTCTGGAACCCAACATAAATGCTGCCCCAGCTCATCTCATCCTGTAGTTGCTCCGAAGAGCAAGAAAATCAGATGATTACTGTTCTGGAAAAGATTTTTCTGATGAGATAAGCTAAAGTGAAGGACAAACTTCAGTCAACAATATTTAGTCGACTAGGAACTGGAATAAAGCTCCTTTTGTCTTTCAAAGTAAAGAATGGCAGCTGTGTAGGCGGATAGGTGCTGCTGATCTTTTCAGTGGAAAACTTGTTTTACAGTAATTATACAAATAGTAGTGTTGTTCTGAGTTATTGATGTCACAATGCCACAAGTGGCACATTTGAGAAATCAGCAGAGGATCTGAAACTCTGCTCATGAATTATAATATTTTGCTACCAGGTAAACAAAACTGACTTTAAAATTTGGTTGACATGAGTGAAATGATGTGACATTTGGCTGTGTTTGTGTTCCTGATGTAATTGCGAGTAGTATGTACAGTACATGTTTATTTGTGTCATGAAACAGTAGGTGGTGCACCTGAGGCATTGCTTGGTGTTGTTGGTGACTTCTGTGAACATTGCCTATATGTACAGTATATTTATGACTCACTCATTTCTCACGGCATCTGAACAGCATCAACAGGGGTCACCATTGTTGTTTATGTGTGTTAAACTGTAACTGGGAGTACAACGACTAGTAAGTTACGGGTTTGACTGCCTTTCGAGGGCACTTTCACGAGTAGACATTCCACCGGATGTCAGAGGCAGAGCCACAGACCGTGATTAGTTTAAAGAAATGCCAATAGAGAGAACCTTTTTCTCCTATACAGGAATGTTGTGAGGACTAGCCAGAACCTCCTTCTCAGCGTTGTGGAGGAAGGTCTGGCAAAGCGAGACTACCATGGACAGTATAAAATATGGAGATAGTGATGTCTCCTCTGTCACCTCTAGATTTCTGAAGAGCCAAAATGAAGCTCATAGCAGGCGGCTTCCAGTGGCTCTGGCCATCACCATCTTGGCCAATGCCATCTTGGCCGTACTTTGTACATTGGCTAATCCAAGTATGCACGAAGAGGTGGAGCCTTTGTCATAAAGAGTAAACTTAGCTTTAGAGACCAAAACCAGGCTGTAAGCATGTTAAACAACACAGTCTCAAAGCAGTTCATGACATGGTCACGTTATTTTCAATCTATTGATTCGTGTACACGGACACAATCATCTCGTTTTTTTCTGTGGTTGTGAGCATGTAATGGGAAACATCTATACGGAGGTTGGGCTTAGGAAAAGAAGAACTGGAAAATGACACGTCACACGCCGGAACACAGTCCGCGGTCTCTGGGGTACAAAACAACAGGGAAAATGAAACGATACACGCGGGAGACCGCCGCGGTCAGTGGGGGACGCGCAACAACAACGGGACGGTTGGGTTTAGGAAAAAGATGAACGGAGAAAGGACAAGTCACACGCCAGGACACGATCTGCGGTCTGTGGGAGACACAAGAACGGGGAAATGAAACGGCACACGCGGGACACGTACCCGGGCTCCGGGGGTGAAAGTCCTGTGTTGCTTGACTGTTGTTAGTCAAGCTGCGATCACGAAAGATGATTTCCATTGAAATACATTAGGCCTAGTTTAAAATTCGTGCTCACCACCACGAGAAAAATGACATGAACGTGTTTGTGGACACGACTCAATAATGTGACCATTTCACAAAGTGCCGTGAAACTGAGTTGTAAATTCTGCTGTAAAGTTGGGCATTTTAACATGGGGGTCTGTGGGGGTTGACTCCCTTTGGGAGCCAGCCTCAAGTGGCCACTCAATAAACTGCAGTTTTTGGCATTGGCTTCATGTTTCAGCAATGGAGGTTGCCGCTTAGTTTTAACATGAACATATTTTTTGCGTGTGCGTGTGTGTGTGTGTGTGTGTGTGTGTGTGTGTGTGTGTGTGTGTGTGTGTGTGTGTTGTTGTGTGCATTATGTTGTTTCATCACGCCTCTGTGCCTGCAGAGAACAGAGGTAAAGACAGTTTGACAGGTTTTTTAAAAAACAGTCAACTCTCAGGGGCTTGTCAACGCTGCAGCTCGAATCCTTGACATTAGTGTGTGTTTGTGTGAATATTTAGCCTATACATGTTGGCCCTGTGTTTGTATGGCTTCCTTTCAGTCTGTGTCATTTTATGAATATATAGACATCTCCTATTGTGCGTGTGTCACAGCTTGATAGTTGTGATTAAAGCCTAAACAAACTGGCAGTTTCAACAGATTTCTCCCTTAGGGTATAGTCCTAGGAAAAGGTGTGCCCACACACCTGCATACTAATTTACTTCAGAACACACATAAACTTAAACACACACACACGCACACACACACATCTAGCATGCAAACACCAGCTGGGAAGTTAATGTCACAAGAATTAAAGGAGAGGAAGAAAAAAACAGAGCCCAGAGCACCAGCAGCAACGAATAATCATTTAGTTGGCAGAAATTACCATTTGGTTGGCATTGCCTTTCTTTTCAATAATCTTCTCTCTCTCTCGCTTTCATGCTCTCACACACACACACACACACACACACACACACGCACGCACGCACACACACACACACAACACACACACACACACACACACACACACACACACAGACCCCTAACCTTACTGGATGCCTTCTGTCAGCAAGGTGACAAGGTGACCAGAGGATAAGTCAGCATATATTAGTTCAATTGACACACACCTTTTATTATGTTAATAACCCATCTGATTTGCATGGAGGTGTGTGTGTGTGTGTGTGTGTGTGTGTGTGTGTGTTTGTACGTGCGTGTGCGTGCGCGTATGCGTGTGAGTGTCCTGTATCAACTGAGAGAGATTCCCTGTTGAACTTTTATCATTAAAAGCTCAGTGTTTCTACTCACTGTGTGTTTACCTTCTGCACAGCATATGTTTTGTGGATGCCATGTGTAAACAGACCCGTCAGCTGTCACTTGCAATGCATTACGATTAATTTGAAGGTCATGCCTTTTTAGTTTGATCCACTCTTCTAGCTGTGGTTCTTATCACATTTAAGGTGTTAAACACTGCTTCGCAATCATCGTATTCCATTGTCAAATTAGCTGCGATATCTCTGTATAATTATTGTAAACAAAAGAGACCCCAGCAGAGAAAATGGTACGCCTCTATCTCACAGCACTGCTATTATCAGTGTCCGTGTTTCTCAGAATTAACGCCACGTTTCCCATAAACTCCGTTTGCCACTGGCATATGGCTGGGAAACACAATCAATGAGGCTGCTCATCGTGATGGTCTCCATTGTATGTATCGTGGTAACACTAATGCCTCAATGAAAGTGGTAATGATGTATTGTTGTTAAAATGCTGCACTCAGCAGCTCTAACTGCTCTTGTGAGGGCTGGTTTTAGCACCTGCATTAAGGCCGCTGTTTTAAAGTGCCCGTATTATGATCATTTTCAGGTTCTTTTGAGTAGTTTCAGGTTGTACCAGAATATGTTTACATGGTTTC
>NC_045746.1:19815862-19816123 GCF_008692095.1 Etheostoma spectabile | reverse complement strand
AAAAAACACCATATTTTTGTTGTACTGAACATTGCTGCAGCTCCTCTTTTCACCCAGTGTGTTTGGGTCTCTAGTTTAGCAACAGAGTGAGACATCTCACTTCTTTACTAGAACTTGTCATGCGCAGTAGCAATGATCACATCAGCTGGTTAACTCTCTCCAACTTTGGTCAGAACAAGGCAGGATTAGCTGGGAGACTTCTTCTGAACGAGGGCGCACTTGTGGAATACCTGCAGAACAGGGACAGGAAGTAGTTCTTTT
>NC_045746.1:19815719-19815852 GCF_008692095.1 Etheostoma spectabile | reverse complement strand
TTATGGTGAACTAGAGTGTGTTGTAGCAGTGTTTTGCCATTGAGAAAGAGCTAGCATGCTACGATTAGCCACCTCGTCTCGGCTAGTTACTTAGAAAGCCGTGCAGATTTTGAACAGCTCACCCGGAGACTGA
>NC_045746.1:19793364-19814785 GCF_008692095.1 Etheostoma spectabile | reverse complement strand
ACACACACACACACACACACACATATGCAGACACACACCCTGAGCTGGAAAGGGCTCATCAAGTCCCTCATTAATAACAACTTTGGTGGCATGTAGTTGTTTAAGAGAACATCAAACAAGCTGCATTTAGAGAACACACGCAATACACAATCACAGGGCTTGATTTTCCTCAAGCCTCATTAGTTTTTACTGCTGCGTCACTACCTGCACACTATGTGTCATTTGTGTATCTGTGTGTTTGTGCATTTATATGCATGTGTGGGTATGAGTATGTCCATAGTCTAATTTCTAGTGTATGGAAATTGTGTCAGTGCACCATTCTTTCCGCTCCTTTAAGCAGGCCAAGGCTGTCTGGCTGGCTGGCTGTCGTCTTCTGAAGTTGAAGAGCTAATTACTGTCGACCTCCTGCAACATGATATTTGAGCTGCCAAGGGCTCAAGACGAGACCTGCTCTCCTTTTGCTGCAGCAAACTGTTTCTGTGTGGTGTTACCTAAGCAAGTAAAAAGAACTTCTCATGCTATGAAAATGCTTGGCGGTGCATTTGGGAGTGAGTCCAGTTCTTCATTTGTCTTGCCTTCCCTGAGGTTCCACTTGTCTTCTGCTGCTGTGCTCCCATTTTGTTTTCTTGTTGCTGTTTTCACTTTGTGCTCTTTTCACATTCAGCTTCAGCATCTTGAAGAAATGTGCATCCCTGATCTCAGAACACATTTCCCAGCAGTAAAGCCTTGGTTGACTCCAAACCTATCCAGAGATAGAAAATGAGAGAACAAGAGCCAGAGTGGGAACTGATATGGAAATTCCCTTTTTGTGCCACGTGTAAACGTAGCACGCATTTATATTTAAATAATTTGCCAGATTTTTGTAAGCTACAGTGGTTCATCTAGCATAATCTAAACTATTCTCCATGTAGGAAAGGTAAATTAGGTAGGAAGTGGAGACACTGGCGGAAGACTGTTAAAATATGTATTTAAATAGACAAGGAGAGAAAGAAAATGGAACATCAGATTTTTTTTAACAAAAAAATCAATCAACAATTTAAGTGTGCACTTTATTTAGAATATTTTCAATGCTCTACCTTGCCGTCAGACGCTGAAGAAGCTGTAATCTATGCTCTCTTCCAAACCACCAGACTCATTTTACCTCGCAGAACACGGGAGATTCTGGTCTACCGCTGCATCGATGCGTTCGTTTGTTTGAGTAATTGCGTGACTTTGGTGTTTTTAGGAGTTTCAAAGGAGTCTTTGAAGAGACGAAAAGGTAAAGCAGTGAAAATATTCCTAATATAGCGTACACTTAAACTGATGTTTCTTTTAAAGTGATTCTTATTTTAGGTTTCTAAAATATGTTGCCTCATTGCCTCATTCCACAGAAGTACATTGCTTAGGTTCCTTGTTAGTACTCATGTCTGTTTCCGCCATCTGCTGTAATACACTGACTTCAAAAGATCTGGACTATCCCTTTAAAGACAGATATACAGACCCAGTACAGTCTCACAGAAATCCTTGAAAGGATCAAGAACTGTTAACACCACATTATGTGGTGCTGGCACAGAATGTGTGAAAAGTCTGCGTGGCCACCACGGAGAACAATGCCGATGTAAACTCAATAAGAAGATGACGTAGCATTATGAGCGACTATGGTGGCAAGTAGTATGAAAGCCCAAAAATCTGCGTAAGGAGGGTGGTTGGGGTGGTGGATGGGTCGAATACAGGACTTTCACCAGTGTGTCCCGTGTGTAATGTTCACTAAAGTTGCTTTCTTGTTTTCCTAAACCCATCCGTACCGTTCTTCCCTCGTGTCACAGAACCGTAAGCCCACCCACGATCTTTTCCTTAACTTAAGGGGCCGCGTTTATTTCACAGAATTTTTCCGTGGGCCCATCACAGAAAGTTTTGCGATTCTGTGAAACAGAAACAGATTTTGAGTTAAGGGGCCATGTTCATTTCACGGAATTCTGTGAGATCAGGTTGACAGACCATAAGCTTCTACAGCACAACCCCAAAACCACACATTAAAGAGGGGCTGCAACTGATACTTTAACTCTTTTGACATCGCTGGGAGAGGGGGGGGGGGCAGTTTGCAATGGTGTGTTCCAGTGTTGTAGTAAAAAGATTTTTTTTAAGTACCAGCTTCGACAGAAAAGATGCAAAAGTAATCTATCGACAAATTACATATTCACATTCATTAAAGTATTTGTGCAAGCAGACCTTGAAGTTCTGCATAATGCTGGCTTTCTGTGGGAAGAACTTTAGGTTGTAAAAGATTAATATAAGTCATTCTATAACTAGATGATACATTTGCAGTTCTTAGAAATTTGAATAAAAAGGGATATGTACTGATTTCTTGGTCTGTGAAAAGTCTGGTGTCTGCATTAAAAATGACTCTCAAAGGTCTCAATATTCCAGTGTCTTGTTTTCCAGCCATATAGAGGTTTCAATGTTTTTACATTCCAGTTACATATTCAGTTTCTTCTCACAGATCTCGGTCCCACTGTGTGAGATTTTAGATGTGTGGTCTGTGTGTGTTTCTACTTCCAACTGATTACAATATTCCTTCTAATGTGCTCTGAGTATGACTAATGGACTGCTTCTGTTTACACTTAAACCCTCTCAGCGTGTGTGTGTGTGTGTGTGTGTGTGTGTGGTGATGCGGTTGTGTGGGATGTGTGTTGTTGTTCATTCAGTTATAATAAAACCTGTTGCTCTCTCTCATTTACAGACATTAGTGGGTGTCGTAGTAGCAGGGATCGTGATGCAGAGAATGACAGAGAGTAATAGATATAAAATACAGAGGTGCAGGAATGCAGATAATATCGAGCAACCCTGCTTGTGCTCTCTGCATGATAAATAGTTAGTTAGGGAGGAAGATGGAAAGAGGGGGATAGAGAAGATAAAAGGTAATAGAATTGAGATCCAGAGATAGAAAATGAGAGAACAAGAGCCAGAGTGGGAACTGATATGGAAATTCCCTTTTTGTGTTCTGTGAGATTGCCCTCCCCGTAAAAACGACAGCACTCTTCATTTGTTCAAACGGCTGAAAACAACCTGTTTACCTGTTTATATTTTCCTGAGAGGGGACCATTTTAAGGTTGTCTCCTCCCTGCTCTCTCCAGACAAATGGCAGCATGTTTACAATGGTAACATTCAGGAAGTCACTGGAAGCTTTAATACTGCAGTAAGCAGTCCTAGGAGGGAAGTCGGGAAAGATAGATAAACGTATGATGCATTAAGAGTTCACATCCTGTCTTCTACTGGCAAGGGCGCCGCCAGGAATGTTTGGCACCATGACAAAAAATCAAATTGGTTTAGTTTTTTCCAATTTTTCGGGGCCCCTGTCAGTCATGGGCCCTTGGAATTGTCCGAACTTTCCCCCCCACCACACAGCGCCCCCGCCTACCAGCGCTTTGCATGTCTATGATAAAGCGCTATTTAAATGTAATGAATTATTACTATTATAACATTCAAACATTCAGACAGGACTTCAGAGCATCTTTTTATGAAGAGATTTTGTGATGACTTGGAGCATGTTGGATGTTTTAGTAATACCCGCTGGGCGATTCCACGAGATCTGTAAAGATTCACGGGATATTTTAACAAAAATTAAAGTCACCCTGTGGAGTTTTTGACTGCTAGTTGCACGAAGTTTTTTGTTACGTGGGTCCCCGTTGTTTGTTGTTATTTGTTGTTCATTCAGGGGACATGAAAATGGCTTCACACTATTCCACTGATCTACAGGTGATGGTTACACACTAAGAAATGCATACAAGTGCCAACAAAAACAGGAAAGAAGAGGAGTGCAGGCCAGTAAACACATTTGTAAACAATGCAGCTTTCAAAACTCTATTGGTCATTTGGAACATATTTTGTCTTAAGTGTTAAGTATAAGTTGGTTCAACATGATGTAAAGATGTCTGCATCATTGCACTAGTGGTACTGGTAGTTTTAGTGAAGAAGTAGCCTTAGCCAGTGGGATAGTCTAATGTATTGAAGTGGGTATACTGTACTGTATATGTATATGTTTGGGGAGGGTGGGGTCTGGGGGCCCTCCCCCAGGGAAATATTGAGCGCCAAAGTCTTCATTTCCAGCATTTCAATACGTTTTTATGCACAAGTTCATGGCTGAAATACCATTGTTTAGCTTATGTAAAGAGAGGAAAACCATAGATGACACAAATACAATGGAAAGGAAGTTATATGTCATTACCCATTTTTAAGTGGGTATATGGAAATCCTGGAGCTTTCTTAGTGAGTATACTGTGTATACCCGAGTATCACGTAGACTACTCCACTGGCCTTAGCTGTAGTAATTGTATTGCCATTAGTAACACCAGTAATAGTTGTTCAAATTATTTTATAGATTCAATATGGAGAGATATCAATTTTGAAAAATAAATGTCCATTAGCTCAACATTACACATGTATGTAAACCCAAAGCAGAGCACCACATCAAGGACATGGCTCCCAAACCATCACAGACTGAAAATTCAAACTTCACTGGGATCATTTCAAAGCCTCGCTGCACAGGGGGAAACATGTGAGTGTATTTCCCTATGTCTTCACATATTTCGTAAATTCAGTGCAGAGATCCTGTGCTTTATTTTCAGCTTTTGCGCTTCACCCCCTTTCCGGAATAATTAACAAGTGGAATTATTTTCCATGTGGAACAAATGTTCCGTGACCAAACAAAGCCATCGCTAATATGTCGTAACGGGATAATTACATGGTCATCAATTGGGAAAATGGAGCATTTTTTTTATCTCAATTACGCAAAAATTCGTCCCGTGTCCCAACATTTAATTTTTTTTTTTTTTTTTTTTTGCTGGACCCCACCAACCGTTAAATTTAGTTTTCTTTGGGTATTCATTAGCTGTTCCTCTTCCACTCCTCCTTAGAAAAATGTTGATTAGCTACGGATTGGGGTCGTGTTTGAGTGCTGATTGGTGTGGTAATAAGTTATTGTGTGGGTGGATGGGTGTGTATGTGAAAGAAAGAAAGAAAGAAAGAAAGAAAGAAAGAAAGAAAGAAAGAAAGAGAGAGAGAAAGCATGTTTTGTCCTTTTTGTGGTGTCTCTGGGGAATTAATTAGAGTAACTAGCCTTTGTTGAGTTTCTATTTTAAAGACAACTCTTTTGCGCGTGAGTCGTCTGGTTCACTGAGCACATCCCAGCAGGATGTAGGTGTGTGTTTGCATTGTTTGGATTAGTGATTCCATTGTTATCTTTTGTTATATACTTTATCTAAGAACATCATGAAATATAGAACTGTCTTTACCTCACCTGCTTTATAAATCTTACTATTGATGATATACTAAGGTTTGCACACGTTTTTCTTTCCAATTTTTTCAAGGGAATACATCACTCATTTCCTGGGAAAATATTCCCAACCTTTTGTTTTAATTTCTACAAAATTAGAGCCATCCTTATGTCATTCATATTTTCTTAAGACCAACGTATTAAAATAATAACACAGTACACATCTTTTCACCGTTAACCCTTGTGTTTTCTTCTAGTTGACCATGTAACTTTTTGTTTTTCTGGGTCAAATGTTTTTGAGCTTTTTCAAAAGATTTTTTTCCGCGCTATGTTTGACGTTTGTTTTTTCTTTTTCAACGTTTTTGAAGCTTTTTCTGTTTTTTTTCTTAAATGCCATTACATTGAATAATACACCCACATTCAATAAGAGTAGTGAACTGATCATATATTTTCATTGTGAAGAGAGTTGTATGGAACCATCCACGTTTTTTTTTTGGGGGGGGGGGGCATTTTGGTTGAATGAAACCCAATTTTCTGATATAGAAATGTTTTAAAAATGGGTAAAATTTCCCCCGAGGACAACAAGAGGGTTAAGAGGAATAACATGTAGCCATCTCTTGGCTGATGATAACTTTAAGCTTCCACGTTAGCAAACAAAACATCTGTAGGAAGCCACTGCTGCTGGATAATTGATCCAGTTCTTTGAATGCAGCAATGGCATTTTACAGTCCCTCCAGTTGCAATTGCGCAAATTTAGCAAATTCAACCAATCACCGTAACTTTGGTGCGACTCGCAATTTTGACCAATCCCCAGAGTTTCCTGCGACTTCAACCAATCCCATGCGGTCCCGCATGCCAGACTCCGTTCTCACTATGTGACTCTGAGAGCCACATAGTGAGAACGGGTTGACGTCACACGTACGTGGCCATATTCATTTCCATGTTTAACTAGACGTGTGTAACTCGAACATCTCACATTTACCAACAAAGCGAACGGGAAAAGACAAAACAAAACGTTTCAGACCGTCCTGCACACCTGTAAACGTTTTAACAGCAATATACAGTACGCTGTAATGATTTTTCAGTCTGAAGTCACTGAAAGATGCTGCTGTTTCAATCCTGTCGGCTCTCTGCAGCGGGCGGGGCTGCTGAGTTTCCCCCCGCAACTGACGCGCGCGCACACACACACACACACACACACACACAGAGGATGCAAGACAAACCGGAGATGAGACGTTAAAGATGGCCTTAATTGAGGACAGCTATGCTCGTTGTTGTAAGTGCAATGATGAGTTAAAGTCCAATAAGTCCTTTATCAAACCATATGAATGCGTATAGGAAAGGAACTAACAATATAAAGATAAAGAAGCCACTGACAGAAATATTCAAGTTTGATTCATTCCAAAAATTATTTTTTGTCTTCAATCTACAAGCCACTGTCGTATTAAACTAACATTTGCAGCATCCTGAGCCTTTTTGGTAAGGTTACTAGGAAAACTCTGGAGTAGCCTGGAGTAGTTTATTCTTTTTAATTTTAAAGAACTATATTTAACAATCTTTAACAAGTCCGTGAAATCCTGGAGGGAGTGATTTTAAGGACAGACTCGAGTAATACAGCTAGTTACAGACAGTTGTGTGGAAAGGTTTTGAGAAGGTTTTCTTTACTTCTACACACTAGCCTTCAGTAGGATAAACACACACACACACATGCGAAGAATTCTGGGTTCTGGCAGGTTATTTTTCCCAGGACTAAAGGGTGTAAACTTCGGTGAAGTTTTCCAGGAATTACTGGGATCTTAACTTTGTTATCAATTCTAATATGTAGCTGATGACACCATCGCAGAATGATATGAACTACCAAAAAACATCAGTGTCTGTATTTTCCGTCCATGTTATTCAGTGTTTGTCACTTGTCTTTGGCCCATTTTACAGGTTTGCACTGGATTCTTCTTTAATGCCTTCTTTTATTTAATTTCTCTTCTCCTGTCTTTGATAGCTGAATCCCACCACTGCCTTTCCCCAGCTTCCAGCTGTGATGTATTATTTGTTCTATTGATTTCTGTGTAGTCTCGCTTTGCCAGACCTTCCTTCACAGCGCCGCAGAGGAGGGTCTGGCGAGTCCACACAACCTTCCGGTATGGGAGAAACACACACTCTGGGTTATTGGACATGAAACATTAATCACTTGACATGACATTAAAAAAAGGCACTTTGGAAATGGAGGAAAAAAAGACGAGCTGTTTTCTTGTTTTTCTTTTCTTTTTCTTTTTTTCATGCGTCATTCACTGACATCAGACGCTGCACTTAATGGATTTTCCTTTGCAGCATTTTGTCTCAGGATTGATTTTGGATTTGTATCAGTGTGCTTGTCATTTTTGCTGTAACTGCTCCCCACGTGTGTTCACAGACTGAGAACATACAACTCATTCAAATCAATTTCCTTCATCAGCTTTCATGGACATTGAATGTGGCATTTTAGCACTTTCCATAGCCAAGTCAAAGAGTTTATAAGAGATTATAATAAGAGGTGACAGCAGATGCAAGACGGCGTAGCATGAGCAGGTCTCCCCCCCCCCCCCCCCCCCCGGCACATTTGTGTGACGTCCTGTTGTGTTCTTAAACCCCTTCAACAAAGCACAAGTTATATTTCAAACAATTACTGATTTCCAAAAGAGAGAACGAAAAGCGACGAGTGAGACATGGCGAGTGCGTTGTTGTTGCAGGAAACATTCAGCTATTACACAAACTCCCAGGCAGTTCAGGGCTTGTGTTTCAGTGTTTTACCCTCATAGAGTTTTAAAACTTTCTTGTGGCAGCAATAGAGGCAGTGATGTTTCCTGTTTACTGTATGGGACTCTCACACTGCCTCAAACCCTAGCTCAAAACACACAACAAGTCTGATCTCTGGTTACGTGATTGGCCACCGCAGCATGACGTGGGGTTGCGTTTCTCCAGAAGTTGAGTCTGTCTCAACTCTTCTTCACAGGCCCGCTGTGTTTTTTTGAGAGTCCTCCATGCGTCAACCCCCTCCGCAGCCTAAACGCACCACCCCCATTCACAATGAATGGAAAGGCCTACCCTTTGGCTGGACTGTCTGATGGTTAACACAGGCATTCTGAACGCAGCCTTACAGGTCTTATAATACATTGATAATCGGGAGTGGATGGCTAGCCGAAACTAAGCTCCTTACGCAGAAATGGACAAAGAAAAGGGTCCTCTGAGTGGCAAGTTGAGTTTCAAAGCCCTTCCAGATGGTTCTCTCCACAAGACTAAGGTTATGTGTATGTAGGCCTACAGTCGATGTGAACAGAGTAACCACAAGAGTTTGTCCAATTTCAAAATATCACTTGAGCATTAACAACTTCAAAAAATTTAGTACATTTACAACAGATAACAAAATATGTGATTAATCATCCTTTAAACATTTAATCGAATGACAGCCCTAACATATGGCCTCCAACTATATGTGCTCCTGTAAATCTATCTCTGTGAGTATCAGGAGTTAACAGTGAAAACCTTTGTACAAAGTTAGGACATTTTGATCAGTCTGTTTAAAAAACTTGGTTTTAGGGTAAATGTAAAACTAAGTTTAGGCGAAGTTCTGGGAAAAGGCATTTATATTTGATGAAGGTTGGGATGGGCCTAAAAAGTATACAATGTAAGAAATACAATGTTTATTGCAAAACATTATTTGTGCCCAGTCACACCAGAAAATGGCGTAGTAAAAATGTGTTTACATGTCTTTTTCCAAAACACATGGTGCTGATGATGTAGTGACTACTCAAGGGCTAGTTGCTAAGCTGCTACAGCTGGAGAAGTAATCGCTAACATGCTAGCTAGTCTGCAACATGCTAGTGCTAGCCTGCAACCAAAATGGTTGCATCATTGTGTCATTTTTAACATGTTGTAGTAGTCCCTGGGCAAGTAAATAAATCAGTAAATAAAACATCCGAATATTCAATTTTACAAACACATTCACACCTAATTAACAATAGTGCAAATGTGCAAAGTTACATCAATAAAATGATCATGTGCTCAATCGTTTCAACATCCTAAAACCAGTCCCCCCCTTTTTCAACAAAGCTTTGCAATATAGAAGTGTGGCTTATAGGCTTATAAGATGGTGTAACCACTGACTTCTGTCTCATGACTGACTGCAAAGCAAGCTACATCTATTTTGTCGCGTCATTTGAGTTCTGGCAGAGCAGAGATATGTAGTATGAAGGTGAATGGTGCGTCACAGATAATGTGACAGCTCCCTTCATTTTGGAATTTTCCACCTCTCCTTTCCAGTTCAGTACTGTCAGTACAGTTTGGTCAATGGAGCAAAACCACGCACATGTACTTTTCTTCTGCGGATGAATTAGCAACGCTTCCTTTAAAATGAACTGAGGAAACGGTCCCAAAATGATGTTGGTAATTGGTACGTTGGTCTGACTGGGTAACTTTTCTGCAAACGCTGCTCTTCCTGGTCACCATTTTCTGTCTTTTCTCTCGCCCATTTTCCCTCTACACACGTCTCTCTCCCCATTAGACGGTCTTCCGTCGCAGGCTATCCTCCGGGGTCGTAGCCTTCTCTGCTGCCCTCATCCCTCTGTGGTGTGTGTGTATGGGCACAAATCACCCTTGGCCCCTTCCCTTTGGGTTAGTGTGTTTGTGTTGTGTATTCCCTACATCCCAGGGCTTTGGGCTGTTAACCCTGCAAACACTATCGCTCATCATAGTACACAACAATAGCTTAAGAGCTCTCAGGGAAGACTTCATCTCCCTTTGGTCCTCTTTTCTTTCTTTTCCTCTCTCATTGTCAACTTGTTTTTTTTTCCTATTTGCCATTCCCCATCTCCTCCCTTTCTTCTTCCAAAGCTCACACGTTAATACTTTACTTTCTTTGAAAAGTACAGGCTTTTCTCTTCCACTGTCTTGTCTCTTGATCCCCGTTGGTAATCTCTTTTTGACTTTCTTCTTCAGCAACTTTCCCCCGGTTTTTCTATCTCCTCCTCATTCTCCCTTCACTGGAGTGTGTGTCTCCTTTGGAAGCTTTAGTGAGTTTGTGCATGTTTTCAATCATCTGACAAGCCCAATTCCGTGCAAAACATCAATTAAGAACCACTTCCACTTGAGACTGGAATGCTTTCAAGAACAGTTGTGGTTTTTAGGTTGTTATTGGTCCCTAATGGCAGCTAATGGCAGCCATATTTCATGTTTTTTTTCAATCAGGAGAAACAAATAAATGTGCTTGGAAATGAAAACCAGTAATTGTCATAACACATCAGGTGCAGCAGAAAGGCAGCAAGTAGACATTCCTGAAAGTAAGTGGTGTACAAATATTTCACAAATGACATTTCATAACATCCAAGGCCAATTTTCAGCTGACACCAAGCCATTCATCAGGACAACAATGCCCAGCCGGCATACTGTCATTATTTATCTTAGAATGTGTTCCCATCACTTGGTACATAATTTCTTTATCAACACTGAAAACGTTTCACTTGAAGAAGGTCGGAGAAAGTGATGATTGATTGGACGGCGCAGGCAGTTGGAGGAAATGCAGACAAGGGATAAGTCGAGGAGAGAAAAGACATAATGGAGGAGGAATAAAGGAAGAAGGGAGAGAGAAGGAGGCTAAATGGACGCCAGGAGAGAAAAACACAAAAAAGAAGAAAGGGAGGAAGAGGAGGGAGAAAAGGTGGGATACAGGGAGGAAAAGAAAAAGACTTGAGATGAGGAGTCTTTAACAGAGGTGCAAAGTGATGGATGAGTCTGTAGGAAGTCTACAGAATGAGAAAAAAATGGTTGCCTTGGTGCCGAAAGCCAGAGAAGAAAAATCAGCTGTTAGCCCTCCTGTGTGTTTATATGTCTTTGTGTGTGTGTGTGTGTGTGTGTGTGTGTGTGTGTGTGTGTGTGTGTGTGTGTGTGTGTGTGTTCACCAAAGAGCATTGAATCAAGGGACGATATTGTCTAAGGTCAAAAAGTTCATTGCTTGCTGTTGGGGCTGCAACAAATCACTTCCAGACAAACACACACACTACAGCCAAGGTAGCAACTGTGTGAGTAATTTTTTAAGGATGCAAATTTTTTTACGGTGCATACCTGTCATGTACAAACAGGCTGTGGATTCTGAAGCATGCAGTTCAGACATGCACTAAGTGTAAACTTTAAATTCCAACATAGTGACATTACCTTAGGGTGACCAGACGTCCCCGGTTTCCGGGGACAGTCCCCGATTTTGGCTACCTGTCCCCGGCTGGATCTGTCCCCGGAAATGTACCTGGTTTTCACTGTGACTGACAGACCCGAAATTGGAATGAAAGAAAGAAAAAACTGACAAAACGTAGCCGATGGTCGCACATCCAACACACGCAGGCTCCAGGCAGCCGGAGCCAGCGGTGCTCAGATATGTTTTAGAAGCCGTGTTTTACGATGCTAAAATCACTGATTATTTACATGGAGTCTGGTGCGTTTACCGAACGCAATTTCGCGGACTTTTATGTTTTAAAAAGGATCTTAATCTCTAACAGAAAGGTCGACCTCCTTAGAAAGCCTTCCCATAATGTTGTCAGACACTTAGAATATTAATCTGAGTCTGTTAGGCAGGTAAACAGCACTTTATGAAGCGTAAATCAACCTGGACAATTATCCTGTTAACTTACATTGGCGATCTCGTTTAATATGCATCACTGTCAAAGGAAAATATGTCCTCAGTAGTTTTTTATTGTATCTGATTCTCAATGAGCTGTTCAGAAACAAGCCTTGAGCAGTAAAGCAAAGCTGTCAGTATTTAAAACATTACAACATTATAAAATATTGAGACTTTCTATCTTGAAATATTAAGACTTTCTATCTTGAAATATATGGACTTTCTATCTTGAATATTATACTTTCTATCTTGAAATATTAGGACTATAAGGACTTTCTATCTTGAATATTGGACTTTCTATCTTGAATATTAGGACTATTAGGACTTTATATTGAAATTTAAGACTTCTACTTAAATTTAAGATTTTTTATCTTGAAATATTAGGACTTTTTATCTTGAAGTAAATGATGGATTTTTATCTTGAAATATTAGGACTTTCTATCTTGAGGTGTAGTGGAGTGGAGTGGAAGTAGCAGCAGGGTGGGTCTAGGATCATACCTGGAGGGGGCTCCCCTAATAAGAACAGCTCTAGGTCTAGTTCCCCGTTTTAAGTTTTCAAAAATAAAAAACATACTTGTTTTGGAGGTTAAATAACAGCTTCTGAGCTGAAAATGTCCCCGGATTTTGTCTGAGAAATCTGGTCACCTTACATTACCTGTACGCACACAGCTAATCCGTTTACAGTGCCAAGTTATTAAAGTGTTATATTTAATACCTGCAACTGGGGAAATCATAACCACACAAATATGTGGCAGATTGTACAATAGGCTATGTAAGAAATAACCTACTGTGCACTGTAAACCTAATCTAAAATCTCACAGTATCTTACTGTTTTAATGTTACACAGGATCATACTGCAAATGGCAATGCATTCTGGGAGAAAATACTCATGTTACAGCAGATTCCAGGTATTTACTGTTAATACCAATGTATCTTGGGAAAATAAAGGAAAAGGGGTGAATTACACTGCAGCTAGTATATTACTGTGAATTCAAATAATAAGAAACTTAATGTCTATTTAAAGGAACTTAACTTAAAATTTAAAAACAACATGCTTACTGTAAACAAACAGTAGTTCAGAAAATGCTGCTGTTGGCCCCTCTTTAGCAGCTGTGTGGTGTTGAGAGTCAAAGTGAAGTCCGCACCTATGTGGACGCCCAGGTATTTGAAGATGGTCACCCTCTGTACTTCGAGCTCCCGGATGTACAGTGGCAGAGGAGGTCTCCTCTACTTCCTCATGTCCACAATCACCTCCTTCGTCTCGTCTGTGTTGAGGGTGAGATTGTTTTCCTCACACCATGACACCAGACTTGCCACCTCCCTCCTGCAGGCTGCTTCGTCCCCGCCAGGGATGCATCCTTACACTGCGGTGTCGTCCCCGAACTTTAGGGTGTCCTTGTGGGATTGGCATAATGCAGGGTTGAAGCAGGAGGGAACGGCGCTGTAGCTGAGGGAAAGGTTGAAGATGTGGGTGAGAACATCAGCCAGCTCATTAGACCAGGGTTGTTATCTAGTCCTGCTCCCTTACTGGGTTTTATTTTCCTCCGTACCTGCTTTCCGTACCTGGCTTGATGAGATGGGTGGTCCAGGTGTGTGTGTGTGTGTGTGTGTGTGTGTGTGTGTGTGTGTGTGTGTGTGTGTGTGTGTGTGTGTGTGTGTGTGTGTGTGTGTGTGTGTGTGTGTGTGTGTGTCTCCTTGCTGTGCTGTAGCTGGATGTCTCAAAGCAGGTATAAAAGGTATTGAGGTCCTCTGACAGGCTGTCTGTGGAGCTGATGGTGCTGGTGGTGGTCTTGTACTCCTAGATAGGCTGCAGGCTTACGTTACATCCGCACAGAGTCGGTAGTAGAGTAGAAGCCGTCCAGCTTCTCTCTCTACTGCCTTTAGGCCGCTGTGGTGGCTTTTTCAGCTTTGTACTCCATCTCATTGCATGATCTAAATGCAAGAGAGCGAGCACGCAGCATGCTCTGAAGGCAGGCAGTGGTGGAAGAAGTATCCAACTAGATTAACTATAGAGCAATTAAACCCCAGATTTTTTGGCTGAAGAGCCTCTACCCTGGAAACGTGGGCCCCGTTTTGCTTCCAAGTGCCCTACAGTTTGGTCTACTTGAGGTGAGAACGTGATCCAGCCAAATATAGTCAGTGACATTTTATTATTTTTTATTTTCAATTTATTTAACCTTGCACACCATTCCGAAACTATGATTTAAAGGATGACAATTGATCTCTCATCAAGACCCGCCTTCTCCTTCGCTTGCTGTCTATCTTTCCAGCTGATTTTATTATTTGCCTTCTTCTAAAATATTAAAATACCAAAGCAAAACCATAAAACCGAAGACTGCATAAATGTGATATTGCTCCCTGATTTGAGACCAGTGTTGGCGAGACTCACTCTGATAGTACAGTATGTCATAGACGACACCTTGTTACATTTGTTTACTATGTTTGGTGCATTTGACGGTGTGCAGTGTGGTCTATTTAGCCTGTGTTATGCCCCCCCCCCCCATACTTTTTCTTTAAGAGGAAATAGTTCTGGGTTCTTATGGTCTTAAAGTCTTATCTTATGTTAATGTGAACTAAACTGCAAATGTTTATGAATATATTTGCAGCGTCTTTGAGATCAATAGAGGCAAAAAGTCTGTTGTTTATTGTCTTTAAATTAATAATATTAAGCTTGTTAGTATAAAACATCTTACAGAGTTTCTAGATTTGGCTGTGCTTCTCTCATAAGGATGCATTGAATCTGGAACACAATGGGCTGCTGTGTGTAGGTGTGTGTAGGTGTGTGTTGATGTTTGTGCACACATTGTTTCTGCCCCTTATAATAATTCTGTTTATCTCTGTGCCCTTTGTGTGCATTGTGCATGCGTGTGCGTGTGCGTGCATGCATACATGTGCGCGTTTGGTTGTGCGTGCAAGTGTGTGTGTATATGATATTATGATGTGCTATTTTTGGATTGTGGCAGTATTTTATTCACCTTGTTGCTGTATGCATGCATGCGTGTGTGTGTGTGTGTGAGAGAGAGAGAGAGAGAGAGAGAGAGAGAGGAGAGAGAGAGAGAGAGAGAGAGAGAAGTGCTATGTGTGTAGTCAGCAGCGGGGGACAGATACCGATAGGGTTCCAAGGACAGTTTAGGCCATGGGGGCCTGGGTGTGTGTGTGTGTGTGTGTGTGTGTGTGTGTGTGTGTGTGTGTGTGTGTGTGTGTGTGTGTGTGTGTGTGTGTGTGTGTGTGTGTCCTAGAGTGATTCAGTTTGGCATTGGATGGCAGCAAACATAAGGTTCCCCACGAGCAGATAACAGTGTCACAAGAAGTGGAGCTAACACAAAAACACACAAACTTTAATCATAGAGACTGAAAGGCCAGAAATTCTCTCACACACACACACTCACACACACACACACAGAGGTGTGAAGCATCATTTAAACACAGTCATTTACATTAATTAACCTTTTTGCCAGTGTAAGACTGTGGTGATGTTATTATTAGGGGCGGCAGTAGCTCAGACGTAGTGAGTTGGATTGGACACCAGAAGGTTGCTGGTTCAAGTCCCCATACGGACTAAAGTATGGTGGTGAGCTGGTAGCTGGAGAGGTGCTAGTTCACCTCCTGGGCACTGCCAAGGTGCTCTTGAGCAAGGCACCAAACCCCCAAGGGGGGTTTCCATGGACATCTCTCCACTAGTGCATGTATAGGTACTGAGCGTGTGTGTATAATTCAGGCCTGTGTGTAATAACAACAGAGTGTAAATTGTAATTTCCCCTTATTAATGAAGTATACATTATTATTATGCATGCATCTTCATCTCTTAGGAAAAGCTGCAAGCTTCTGTACACATCATGGTAACTTACATATAAGGCTTCAATGCACTCCACTGTGTTTAATACGCATATCTTTAATTTTTATTTTCAAAGCTTGGCTGAATAAATTACTGCAGTACATATCCAGTTTACTACTAATTACTCCATAACGCTATCAGAGAAAGTTCTCCTTAAGGTCCCGACCATCCGAACAGAGCTGGGTGAATCTGCCTTTTCCTTTCACACCCTGCGAGCCTGGAATGAGCTACAGGGCATACTAAACCTGAAATCTTTACCCGCCTTTAGAAGTGTTTAAAAATACGTTAAAGTTAGTTTTCACAGGACAATGGTGGTGCTTTTAGAAGGTGCAAGTATTTGCCATGATCCTTTTAGCCTCTAATTCCTGTATGTTTAGTGTCTGTAGTTGTGTTTTGGTATTTTTTATCCCCGTGATGTTATCTGTTCCTGTCTTGTATTTGAACCTTTTTGTTTTGCTGTCCATCTGCTTTTTTTTTTTTTAAAGATTATTTTAGGGCTTTTCCATCTTTGTTGTTGATAGTACAGCTAGGTGAGAGAGAGGAGAAAGACACACGGCAAAATCCTCGGAGGTGGGATTTGAACCCTCGACCTTTTCATCAAGGTGTGCACCTGCGCTACCACAAAGCCAGCCTGGCCACTGTTTTGCTGTCCATCTTGACCATGACTCCATGGCAGATACTGTATTTTATTGGGACCTTTCTGATACATTACTGACCTATAAACGTATACTGACATCAGTGACCTTACTGGTACATGCAAATAAAGAGGAATGGCTCCTGAAAAACACACAGCTGACTGTGGCAAACAGACAAGCATGCTCGTTCTCTCAGTCCAACATCTATTTAACACAGTAAGATGAAAAATTCGCACAGACTCAAATATTAACAAAAAACATCAGGAACAAATTATTTAACAAGCCCTCTTAATTTTTGAGTTTCAGTTCGAATTAATTCACCAAAATAGAACAAAAGGTCAGCACTCTGAACATTTTACATTCGAAAAGGGGAACAAAAACTTTCACATGGGTCTCATCAGTGGCAGTCTGTATTAAAACAGCTGACGCCGCCCACCATCTTAACACTGCAGGCACTCCAACCATTAGACAAAAGAAAGGGAAAAGAGATAAATGGTAAAAATCTGTATTATTTTGTCTCTCAAGGCCATTTAAGTGTTTTTCAGCCATGTGTCAATAAGCAGACAAATGGTACCAGAAAACCTCTGCAAAACCTGCTGGCATTTTATCATTTTTTCTATTTAATTGTTCTGTTTTTAGCAGCCTTAAATGAACACCATTTCACGTACGCCATATACCTGTCTGTAGTACCAGCAGGGCAGAGCCAACTAAACCCTGTAAAATAACCATAGTAGTAAGCCTTGGTGAGTTTTGTGGAAAGGGACAAAACTAAGTTACGATGATGGAAGTACCAGCGCTTGTGCTTGTACATTTTCATGGGAGCTGTAGTTTTTTTGTGCCCACAAAGTTATCATTGTCCAACTTTGTTAAAAGTAAAAATCTGTGATGTACTGGATGGCGATTTGTCCCAGAATGCAAAAACAATTTAATGAAAGATTCTCCTTTTTTTCATGTGAAAAAAAATGCGGATTGCAAGATTACATTGTGTAACAGAAGCTAACGTTGGTAGAGGCAAGCCCAGATGTAATCTCATGACTCCAGCAGCAAAGCACCAGGAGCTCTAGAATTGCTAATATAACATATCAGATACAAAAAAAAACATGCCCAAGAATACAGACTGTATCTAGACTGTCTAATGTCCCTTCTCTCTGTCTCATACACACACACACACTCACACACTCACACACACACACACACACACACACACACACAAACACACACACACACACACACAGCCATCAGTGTAGTACCCACTCCCCAGACAGTTTAAATGCGACAGACCATCTAAAAGGGTAAGAAGATTAGTCAGAGTGTGTGTATACAGATGTATTTGTGAGTGTGTGAAACCATGAGTGTGGATGCCATATGCTTGTGGAGTGGATTAACAGAACGTGTGTCAGCTCAATGTGTATGTTTTATGGTTGTGTGTTTTTATTTCATTTGTGTAATTTCTAAAAGTGTGCGAGTTTATTACTTTACTTTACTTTATTGTATTACTGCTGCACAGTCTCTCGTACCCGTGTGTGTGTGTGTGTGTGTGTGTGTGTGTGTGTGTGTGTGTGTGTGTGTGTGTCTGTGTGTGTCTGTGTTGTGTCTGTGTTGTGTGTGTCTGTCTGTCTGTGTTGTGTTTTTTTCCTCATTTATGCCTCTGCATTAATCAGGGTATTTTGTGGGCTATTAGGTTGTTGTATTCATGTTTATGCGTGGTGTGTGTGCCTGTGCTCTGTGTGTGTGTTTGTATGTCTATTGTGCATGGATGCATTTAAATCTTCAGACCTCCACAGGCCACCTGTCTGCATGTTTGACCTTCCACCCTCTCCTGTGTGAGAGCGCGTGTGCCCCTCTCTTGACCTCCACTTTTCCCACAATGCTTCTTTGCTCTTGCGTACGCCCCGAGCTCATTGACTATTCACAGTTACCTGGGAACAGACAGATGCTGTTGCCATAGCATTGCCGGGGCACCCAGGTGTCTGGATGACTGATGATTGGCTGCTGATGATTGGCTTTATTTATTTCTCTCACACACACACACAAGCACACGCGCACACACACACAGACATAGTGTACACACATGCATATAAACATGATCTGAGTCCCAGTGATAGACACACAGAGTCACATCCCCACATTGAGGGGCGTGATGATTGGCTGTCAGAAGAACGTGTCCCCAATTTGGGCCTGCGGGACTTGGAGTTGCAGCGTGAAGTGTGTTTGAAGTGGCTTGAAGTGACATGTGCGGTGAAGTAGGTTGAATATTAAAAGTTATCCCTAGGCTGCAGACCTGTGCAAAATAGCACTTGTGTATATTCCAAACGCTTGAAATAACTCTGGGAGCGCTTGATATCACTGATCTCTTCTCCACTCCCAAGCCCATTCCAAGTTTCTTGCGAGGCTGATATTGAGCGCACCCCGAGTCCTTCAAATATTACAATCCACTTTCGCATTCTCACATTTCCGTGCAGGTATTACCCCAGTAGCTTAACCTCTAAACTGTGCTGCTCAGCCAGCTGGTATTGTGTGCCAAATTGACTCTGGAGTTCTTTCTCACACCTGCTGGAGTGATAAGCCAAAGTGGAGTGGATGAATGTGCAGTTGGAAAACGCAGAGTAGGATATTCAGTGTGACTCGGGTCTGATCTCTTTATTCACAGTTTAATATGGAGAATAAGTTATTTGGCTGGGGCCACTGAGATTACAATAGCTCAAATTTCATTTCAAGTCTGGAATATTTTGATATAAGGAAATGTTAATTTTGCCTCTGTAAGAACAAAATAGTAACTCGGGGTTCTTTTGCACTGTTCTTCTGTTCATTTGGTAAAAATCAAACCAGTAGCTGTGAGCATTTTGTTTTTGTGCCGCAGTGACGGAGAGAGCTTCCAAAGATAGAAAAGATAAGGCAATTAAAAATACATTTAAAAAATAAATAACAAAGTTTGTTTTATACCCTTTGAAAAATCAATTCTTTTTATCAGATTACAACTCATTTTTTTCACATTTATATAGCCCAATATCAGATGCAATGTCTCAGTGTGTTTCTACAGGCTCATAACAGCAGTAGGTCCTGACCTACCCTGAGATAAACATCCCTGGGACATCAGGGGAAAAACAAGAAATGTTGGAAGATGAAATTCAGAGATCTCCCCTCCTCAGACAGCCTGGGGCTTCAGCGTGAACAGACAATATTTGTAGAATCTAAAAGAAAATTTAAACTACACACCAGTTTTCATAAAAAGTAAAAAAACAAAACAACAAGCCTTTAACATGTTTAAACCCCCCCCACAATAGATCAATCCTTCGCGAGCCGATTGAACCAGCTGATAAAAATAATAATAGGGCATCTTTTCACCTGGTAAGATTGAAATTCAATATCTCTAATTCTCATTTATTAAAAAAAAAAAAACCATGCAGCTTTGTGCCTTTCTGCCTTCGCTGTCTTCTTTCCATCAATACTCTCCAACTCTCCTAAAATCTGTCAAAACTTACTTTAAGGTATTATTGATGATACCTATTGCTGCCCATTTAATGCATTCACAGCGCAGAAAGTAAGCTGGAAAAAGGATAATATAAAGAATTAAAAAATATATATATAGCAAGGTGTTTTAAACAGGATGCAGCTGGCTTTATGTTTGAGAAGAAGATCGGACAAACTTCCCCCAAATATTAACCCTGATTATGATCAGGCTAATTGGCATACAAAATATAACCTCTAAATATTGGTCTCTCTGCAAAATATAATTAAGATTCCATGTGTATTCTACTGTGTGCAGTGACAGTGGTTAGGGCAAGAGGGGCTCGCCGCTCAATGTTGCCCCCGAGGGGGTAGGCCTGCCTCCACGAAGCGTAGCTCCTATGGCGCCTTTTTGATGCTACCTAGCACTCACCCGCCGTTAGCATTCCATTGACTCCCATTCATTTTGACGTCACTTTGACAGCGAATAACTTTGCAGCTAAAGCGTTTAAAGACTCTATTTGTCCATTGTTTATTTCCCTCAGATACCATTACCTTGGGTCTCACGTTAACCCTTGTATTGTCTTCAATTTCAGGACCTTCTCGTGTCATTTGGGTCAAACTGACCCGTGACTTATATGGGGTTTTAAAAACAATTCTGAAATAAAGATTTTACTTTATAATCTATTGACAAATATTTCAAACAATTGAGATAACATATATGTTTAGGGAATGCAATCAGTCTCTTCTAGAACTGTGATTCGTTTTTTGTCATAAGGTTATAATTCATGTTAAAAATCCACTATGTGATCATTCTTATCTGACACAAGTCATGTCCAGAATAATTTTCTGAATTGAGTCAGGAATACATGTTTATCACAGAAAATAAGGTAAGGCCATTGATTTTCAAGTATAAAAATTTAACTTGTACCATTTATCTTCTTGTAAAAAGTTGAAATGGGTCAATTTGACCCTAATACCATGCAAGGGTTAATATTAGGTGCTGTCGCATAGTAAAGGAATTACTGAACAGTACAGGATAAGCTCGCAGGCAGTGTTGACTTAAGTTTGGTTTAATTATTAATGTTAACTAGCAGTTTAGTTGGCAACAATTAGCCTGTGCCTTTGTCATCTCCTTACATATATCTACTCTCCCCGTCTCTGCAAGATTGTGAAATATTGAGATTTCTCGTGGCACAGCTACCAGAAGACTTACAACATTCAGACAGGTTGCTCACGTCACATCTACGTCGTCAAGCATCAGGTCGGAGGCTGCGGAGTAACGCTCAGCCATCATGGGAAAAGTGCTTCTAATATCCTTCACTGGTCTCCATTGAAAACAACGGCGTCACATTGTCCATTTCTTATTTTGTGGTTGTCCCGGGGATCCCTTTTGCAAGTTCATCTCGCCATGTTGTATCATTTAAAAGAGTTACACCCAGTACAAGTACAGCAACGTTCTGATACTGCACTATAGTCACGCTGTAACCCAATCCCTTTAAACTACTGAAGTGCAACCACAGAGAAACAATTCCCTCTGTTGTTTGATCAAACAGCGGATCTTCCACTCCACACTGAGCATGTCCTCAGTTCTTGGTCCCGTTTAAAAAAAAAAA
>NC_045746.1:19792877-19793354 GCF_008692095.1 Etheostoma spectabile | reverse complement strand
AAAAAACCTTTGAAGCACCTTGCTTTGCTCCCCTCCCTCAAGTGATTTGATGTAATTTGAATATCGGTGACAGCTCTTTTAGGAGACGGTACAACTCGAAATGTCGGCTTCACTGTGTTTACAGGGAGCGAGAGGAGAAGAGGCAGGGGGACCGGAGAGAGGAGATAAACTCAGCCGGGGTCGCTCTTCAACTCCTCCTTTTCTTGCTCCGTGTTCTTCTTCCTCTCTGCCTCTTTGTGTTCTTCCCTTCTCGATTGTGTTTTCTCCCTCTTTTCTCCTCCTGTCTCTCCCTCTCCCTCCCAGAGTGTGACCTAGTTTGATCCTCAATGGTTTGGGGGCTGTCTGTCTCTCAGATAAACTCATTTGCTCTGGATCATTTAGAGAGCAATGCCATTTCACTCCCCTCCAACCCCTCTACCCTCCATGTTATTTGAGGAAGCAGCAGCAGAATGTGTGTGTGTGTGTGTGTGTGTGTGT
>NC_045746.1:19786636-19792867 GCF_008692095.1 Etheostoma spectabile | reverse complement strand
TGTGTATTCTTTAATCTTTTAAGTGGGTAGAGACATATGGAGAGAAAGAGGACTCACGCACAGAGCTGTCAGAAAACAAAAGAGGAACTCTGGCTGCAGATAAGGTTGTGATGTGTTGCATATCCATATCTGTCACACAAACATAGAGAGCACTGATAGGCAGATTTATTCCAAAAGGTCACGCTGTGTGTGTGTGCATGCGTGCGTATGTATGCAGGCTGCACAGTGCAATGGGATTTGAAAGATCCCATCATATTTGCACACATAGGTGCACTTTGTGTGTGTTTTTGCGAGTGTGTTTTGTTTCTCTGCCGGCGGCTCAAAACCATCTCGTACCGTAACCAAAAAGCCGTAGGTTGGATGGCTCTTGTCTTGTCTCAGAAGGCTCATTACGCTAAGTGCACAATGACGGACTTGCCTTGAAATTATTTATGATTCTCCCGCTATCCCACTTGTTCTCGTCAGCTAAGTCATCATCCAAAGCGCCCTAGATTAGGACACTATTTCTGATCCTCATCCTTCCTTTGCTGTCGTTTTTTGTTTTGTTTTAAAATTGCTGTTGGAACGTTAAAAGGAAATTGCAAGCCTCTCTGACACATACTTGTACTTGCAGTTACACAGAATATCTCCAATTAGCCCTGGAGGAGAGTTTGCCCGTAGGTTGGTCAGTACAGCTTTAGCAAGGGATTCTTACTGAAGTCGTAACATTCACCATTGATGTTTTAGATCATTAAAACAATTTCTGTCATAAAAACCCTTTTTTGTACTGTAGCTGCGCTTGATTCAACTCATTGTCCTCCACATTCCGCCTTTCGGCCACAAAAAAATTGAAATTCTCAGCACCCTGAAATGCTAGCATTCACCAGTAGCTGTTTTAAACTGATAAAGTCCTTTACAGTACAGTAGATTTTATTTTGGAGTTATGTCAAACCCATCAGAGATGACACTAAACAAGCACTTTGTCTCACAAATCCTCTAGAAATTGGTGCTAGTAGCTTCAAACAAGGCACACTAAAGCCACTTTTCCCACTGGACTAAAGAACTCACTAACACCCACTAACGTCTGGCTTTTGTCTTTGGGGAGTAAAGTTGCAATCAGAATTCATTCCCGGGACAAAATGACTCTGCCGCAGTCACGGGTATGTATCGGCTCCAGCTCCGATCGGCAGTGATGGGAACATGACTATGGGAATGGCTGGGTCTTGGTAAATTATAGTAAATGATATAGTGTGGTCTAGACCTTCTCTGTCTGTAAAGTGTCCTGAGATATCTCCTGTTATGATCTGACGCTAAAAATAAATTTGAATTGAATGACACCCGGGTGGACACACTCATTTTTGCGCGCAATGCTATGCCGCTTGCCGCCTTCGTCGCTAACTTCAGCAACACTCTCAGCCACAAATTCCATCAGTCTCTGTCCAAGCAGAGCTTGCACATCGTTCCAAATTAGTCTGCACAGAGTTTGAAGAGAGACTGAAGTAACAGATATTAAAGTGTTCATATCATGCTCCAAACAGCTCTACTGTACTCCAGCCTTTACTTCCGTGACAAACGTGTGTCACTTTGTAACACACGTTATAATGCTCGCCCAGCAGTCACCGTGGCACACTCTCATACTCTGCTTCTGACTGGCTAGTAGTCCTTATCCAGCTACTGTGCTAGATGGAACAGAAGTGAGATGTCTCCCTCTGTAGCTAAAACAGAGAGCTCAACACACAGGGTGAAAAGAGGAGCTGCAGCAATGTGCAGTACAACAAAAAAATATGGTGTTTTTTTTAATTAAACCATGTTATCCTATTCTGATATAACCTCTAATTACAATTATGAACTGACTGTAACATTTTCACTGGCCTCGATACTAATTTCTACTCGCCCTTTTTTCACATTTGCGTCATTCAACCGCCAAAGAAAAAACAAAAAGGCCTTCTCGTTTCCTGCAAATAGGAGTCTTTTCACACTTTTCGTTTATGCTGCTGTCTCTTTCTATGTTTTCTCCCACTCACCTTTTCCTTTCTCCTCCCTATAGTCCCTATACGTTCTCTCTCTCCAGCTCTTAGACCTATTTTCTACAGTGCCTTGCTGAAAGGAATAAAGAAGCTTTTAGCCTCTTGGATTATAAACAATCATTTTTTTAATTCATCTTAATTGCTTGCTGATTGCAGTAATTTCTTTGCACTCATAATTTGAGTGGTCTTTTTAGTGCTTGGTGGCCATACACTGATCGCTCGTAGTGATGGATTCGTTTTTTCTGTTTGTGTGCGTGTGTGTGTGTGTGTGTGTGTGTGTGTGTGTGTGTGTGTGTGTGTGTGTGTGTGTGTGTGTGTGTGTGTGTGTGTGTGTGTGTGTGTGTGTGTGTGTGTTTGTGAATGCTTGTGAGTCAATTCGTCTTTTCAGAGACTATAAATGCGAGAGGGTTTGCTAATGTTGCGGTTTGTGAGTTAGAGTTGGAAGGGGGGGGGGCACTGGGAAAAACAAGTGAGCAGCAAACGGAGATAGAAGGCGACAGAGTGGCTGTGAAAAATTGGAGAGAAAAAAAAACCCAAAGTGATTGAAAGACTATGTCTTAACTGGAGGCGTACAGAAGTACAGAGCGCAGTGGTCTGATGAAAGGCTGAAGGACGAACACGAGAGGGATGAAAGAAAAGAGAGAGGAAGTGGTTAGGGTGGATGATGGGAGAGGGGGAAAAAGTATCAGGTGGGCGAGAAATAAAAATAAAAAAAACTGAAAAGAAGAGGTGAAAGCAGGATTGTGAGAGACAGAGAGGTAGTTGTTGTTCAAGTGTCACTCATGGCCTCCCTCGGGAGTTGTTAGACCTTTAAAATATCCTCCTCCTTTCCTCAGGCCGGTAACACTCCTATTACCCCCACCTCCTCCTCCTCACCCGTCCTTCCCTCCCTCCCTCGTTCATCGCTCCTCATCCTTCCCTCCTCCTCGTACCCCAACCCCTGCCCAGTTTCCCCTCCTCCTCCGATTCACCTTCGCGCTCCTCTCTGTTTTCCTTCCTTCCTTCCTCTCTTCCTTTGATTTTTCCGCCCTCTCTCCTCCCTTGTTTCTGTTCCCACCGACTCCCAGATCCTTGCATTCTTTTTCTTCGTCTTCCCTCATGCTTCCCACCTTCCCTCCAACACCGAAGCGTGCTATTTATAAATTGACTAACTGTACGTGAGTGGGGCGTTCTGAAAGAGAAACAGACAGAACGAAAAGAAGTACGTGACTTGTTTTGTGTTTGCGTGCAAATTCCACTCGCTGAATCTAATGGCAACGTTTGTTCATATTCTGTCATATTGCATCATCACAGTCTACATTTCAGGCACGTAGCTGCAGGGGTTGGTAGCAAAACTTCTCTTTAATCTCACGGAGGGTTTTGAGAATGTTTTTTGTCAAAAACATTTGGGTAACACAACCTTAAAACGTCTGGGGCAGCCACTTAATTAGCGGTAAGTTTAGAAATGCTCACTCTTCAAAATGGCTTTTTATGGATGGGTGAGCAGCAGCACCGGCCTTCAGTCTTCACTTCTCTCTCCAGCATCTTTTCAGGGGTAATTGTTATGATTACAGTCCGCCGTGTTCTCGCTATTTTTCTAAATTACTTCTCTGGTTGTTTAATAGAGGTTCCTGTCAGAGTCACAAGACTCAGATCTGGTCAGGCAGATCAACCGGTTCTCACTCCGAACTCGTAAAATACGCTTGGGCAGTGGATGTCAGCGTCTCCTCTCCCTCCCCTCTGTGCTTCTCTGCCGCACTAACCCCCCCCCCCCCCCCAACCTCACCCCCTAACCTTCCTGTCTGTAATTGGCTGGAACGCTGGAACATGTTGTGTGCATGCTTCGTGGTGCAGGTGGGCACAGTTTGTTTTTGTTGCCGTTTGTAGACCCTGGGCTGTCTACAGAGACCAGTTTTTTTTTTTTAAAGTGTGTTCTGGGGACATTCAGCTCGCAGATAGTGATGAGATGTTTGCTGTATGTGACAACAAATGTTGTAGCCTGAAACACACTCGACATCGCTTAGAGCACCTTTAATTGCATGCATGTTAGTCACGCATTGGCAGTATAATGTAGAACATACTGTACAATCTTGTGCATATCACACAAATCCAACCTTATAGTATAGCAAGGATGGTTTAAATCAGTCTCAAAAATTGCCTCTTGCTTGTTCTGATTTAATTCTTCATGTTTTTCTACTCTGTGGCATGTGATGTGAAATATTGATGACTGGATGAAGAACACTGAGCTAAACTTCCTGAAAATAACAAGCAACCTTTAAGAGTAGGTATGTTTCTGTGGTGAAACTGTGTATCTATATGTGTGAGAGACAGAGTGGTATTTTTTATTTTTTTTTCATTTTTTAACCAAATGTGTGTTTTTCCACCCATGTTTTGTATCAGGGAGAGGTAGTTAAGTACAGGCCGTGGGCACAATGTGTTTATCAGATGGCTAATACAGCCCCACACACTGGAGCGTTTGATAAGGGAGATGGAGAGCAGTGGAGCGCTTTAAAAAGGGATTGTTGTTTCAATTTTATTTAAATTGCATGTGATACACCAGCAATTTCTCTCCACTTGAGTCTCACTCAGATTATAGCATTATATCTGCAGGTTTGAGGTGTTTTGCTACCAGGCGATAAATTGAGAAATGGACAGAAACAGATGAGCAGGACTGAAAGTCTGATGTAGTGCACCTGTGTGCACCAGCAAATTTCCACCCCCTCATTTTTACTTCTAAAAAGCAATGCTACAATATGAAGCCCGGGTTATTGATTTAACAATATAAATGTTTGCTAATTCTAGTTTGATAAATATTCTACAACTCGCTGATGTGAAATAAAGCTGCATTTTAGATGGAGGGAGGTGCATTAAAAAATGAAAGGTGCCATTCTCCAAGGTGTGTGTGTGTGTGTGTGTGTGTGTGTGTGTGTGTGTGTGTGTGTGTGTAGTGTGCGAGAGAGAGAGAGAGAAGATGAGATAACTGTGTGTGTGTTTGTGTTTGTGTGGTGTTGTGTGTGTGTGGTGTGTGTGTGTGTGTGTGTGTGTGTGTGTGTGAGAGAGAGAGAGAGAGATTGATAAACTGTGTGTGTGTGTGTGTGTGTGTGTGTGTGTGTGTGTGTGTGTGTGTGTGTTGTGGGTTGTGTTGTGTGGTGTGTGGGTTTGTGTCAGTATCTGCATGTGGCAACTACAGTGTGATTGGCAACTGTGGTGTGTTTACAGCAGAAACATTATGGTTAAGCTGTGGCTAAGGTTAAGGACACAAACTCAGGTTTCTCACCTGAGTGAAAGTCCTGTGTTGTTTGACCCATCCACCACCCCAACCACCACCCAAACCACCCTCCCTATGCGGAAACTACTCCCTACCGTTCCTTACACATGCTGAGGGCTTATGTGACGCTGAGAGACACAGATCAAGCATGCTTATTTTGCGAGTTGGGAGTGAGAACAGGTTTTGGATGGAAGTTAATTGCAAAAATCACCAAGGGAATACAACAGAATTGTGCAGTAATTAGTCAGCAAGTTAAGATTCAACAGTGTTTATTTGAAAGATTTGTAAGAGGTTTTGGGAACGAGTGATAACAGACTCGTGTGGGCATTATCAGTGTCTTGAGAAAGCAAGTAGAATGGTGTAACTATATTCAAGAGAGCAGCCTTGTTCTTTTCTTCACTCTCGTCCAAGTTGTCCATACAGTTTGGCAGATTTTGTATTCTTTGCAGGCAAACTTCAACTTAGAGCCGAGTTAACTCTATTGGATTTGACTTGTGAGGCCTCATCCTGTTGTACTTCGCCTTTTAAGCACCGTCAGGCTTCTTCCCAATGCTTTCTATCATCTTTAAACCTGTTGGCCTGAACCCTCCAAAGGGCTTTAAATCTTACAAAACAAAAGCAGATTGCAAACTCGACATTTACAAAATCAGGATTGTGCTCTTAAAATATTATTCTGCTCATATTCTGACCCTGCACACTAAGTAATCTTGGCTTGCAGAGTAACAGCTTGGGTTTGTTTTGGTGCTCATTCAAAAGTTTTGTTAAGTTGTTAAAGTTTTGTTGTTTTGAATAAACTTCCATATTTATGTAAGTTTATTTCACTTCTGTGTCCACGCGTACTGTCTTGCATACATGTACTTGCTGCCCTTTTTTCTTTGTTTTGAGGCTTTCTGGGAGCCGTGTAAGGGTTGGGGTCAAAATAAAACAAAAAAAGTAGAAATTTTTCCTCCTATAATAATATATATATATATATATATA